>NC_068357.1:51171187-51210217 GCF_020536995.1 Dreissena polymorpha | reverse complement strand
CAAATATTGGCTTACCGTACTTTTGTGGGTGTTATGAGTACAAATTTACCCAAACAACACTTTCATTTTTTTTATCACTAGCATCATCAGGTGTCATTTTGATTGATGAATGCTTTGTGTTGTTATAGTCATTGACCATTTCATCTAAGACATCAACATATTTTTTGGTAGAGTTGGCTGAAAAGTATTTGAACATTTTTTTCCTTCATTGTTCTGTTCCATCGCTCTACCCCGGAACTTTTCCTCTTCGTTTTCTGTGGAATACAACTCGACTTCCCACGCCATAACGTTTTTATTGTAGAACTCCTTTCCTTTATCGACCCACAACTTTTGAGGTTGTCTGTTTTTAAATATTTTGTTAAATGCTTCAGCAACCTCAACTCCGGTTTTACTCTTTAATGGAACAATCCATCCATATTTTAAAAATACATCAATAACTGTTAGCAAGTATTTTACACCATTATTAAACTTAGCAAAAGCTTGCATGTCAACTAAATCCGCAGCCCATATGTTATCAATGCCATGGGCAACGACTATTCTTTTTCTAAAACGTTTTACAACGGGTCTATGCAGTTCGACTGCGAGCTGATCAGACCATTTTATTTCTTTAGCCACGACTTTTTTTTCCCATTATAACCCAACCCAAACTTTGCCTTGGTAGATATTATCGGCTTTATTATACTACGCTCAATTCTTTCACGGAGTGTTGGGTCTTTAATAGCATCCATTTGTTCAATCATAATTTGATCAGCTACGTTTCTACCTGCTGTATCTGGAAAGTGTTGGTAAGCTAAATCATGAAGGTATGTGGCATTATCAACTCGATCAACTGTTTTACTCCAGTCTTTATATGCGCCAGTTGAAGTTAATCTCTCGTTTAAATTAGTTCCAGGTCCTGCAAAGTTCATTCCTGGAATATGCATTTCACCGGGAAATTTAGCCCACGGAAGCTTGACTTTACTCGTCACCTTATTCAACGTCGAAACCAAGTCTCCGCCAGTTTTAGTATGCATTTTTACAAACTGTGTTTTAACACAACCGCAAACGGAGCACTTTCCGCGAAGCATTGGTTTATGTTCTTACTGACAAACATTTTTTACATCAACTGTTCAGTTTTGCTTTTGCACTTTACACAATACATTTTTTTTTAATGAAAAAAATAATTTACATTTAAAATGGAAGTTAAAGATATTTCGTGGAATGACGTAAATACAAAAAGATACAACAGTAGACTTTTACCGAGATCAATACGAGGTCTTATTATTGGTAAAAGCGGATGTGGAAAAACTATACTATTGTTAAACCTTTTACTTCAACCAGGCTGGTTAGACTACAACAACTTTCAAGTTTTTGGCAAGTCGCTTTTTCAGCCGGAGTACAGAATTATTAAGAAAGCATTTGAAGAAAAGCTACCTAAAGAAGAGATTATAAAATTGTTTAACGAGCAAGACTATATAATGGAGAATGACGTTTCACCAGCTCTTTTAGTTGAAGAAATGGCTAAAATTTTAGATAAACCAGCTGATATTGAATGTAATTTTTTTGAAACGTCTGATGATGTACCTGATCCTAGAGACTTGTGCAGCTCTTAAATTTTTTTAATGATTTTTGACGACCTTCAGTTGGAAAAACAAAACAAATGTGAAACTTATTACATAAGAGGACGGCACAGCAATGTAGACTGCTTTTATCTTGCACAAAACTACTTTAAACTTCCGAGACAAACAATACGTGAAATGCAAACTTTATTTGTTTATTTCCACAAGACATGAAAAATATTAATAACATCTACAACGATCACGTTTCAACTGATATGTCAAAAGAAGAATTTAGAAATTTGTGTAGAGTAGCCTGGGACCGTCCTCATGGATTTGCTGTAATAGATCTTACTAGTAAAAAAAATAATGGTAAGTATAGATCGGGATTTGACTGCTTTTATATGTCCGAATCAGTGTAAAAAAATACTAATATAAAAATGGAAACAACGCTATTAGAAAGAATTGCAAATAATACGGAAACAGCTGCTAAAAATACGGAGCCAAAATCTTCGTTTTACATCTTGTTGAGTGAGAAAAGCACTTGCATTAAGACTAAATTTAGACCACTCATACAACTAGATAAAAACAAAAAGTATGAAATGGCGCTAGTTAATTTAGAAACATACTATTCATTTCCAAATATAGACTCTTCAAACAATAACTTTCGCTATAGCCCTAACAACGGAGATGATTGGTATGATATAAATATTCCCGAAGGCTCATACGAACTTGAGGACATAAACGAATACATACAACGAATAATGAGAGATAATGGCCACTACAACTCTAAATTTGATAAGTACGGCATAACACTAGAGCCAAACAACAGCACGCTCAGGTCTGTACTAGAGATTAAAGCAAAGTATCAAATAGACTTTACAACGCCAAACTCTGTCAGAACGGTATTGGGGTTTAATGCAAAAGTATACTCATCAGGGTACAATGAATCAGAAAACATTGTTAATATAATAAGTGTCAATAGCTTGAAAGTAACTAGTGATATAATTGGTTCATCATATTCGAATGGTGTAACTGAAAACATTATATACAGTTTTTTTCCATCAGTTGGACCCGGCTATAAAATTATTGAAGTTCCAGTTAATTTAATTTATTTACCTATCACTATAAGCACAATTTCGTCAATGGAAACAAAACTTACTGATCAAACCGGTCAACTTATAAATTTGCGCGGTGAAGAACTTTCTATGAGGTTCCACATACGAGAAGTTTAAACTAAAAAGTTTTTTTTTAATCATATATAAAATGAGTCGTTTCGTAAATATAAAAGTAAATATTAGCGAAGGTCAGAGAGAAAAGATCAAAAAAGCTATTCAATCAGGAGCTCCCGTGTCTATTCGCCTATCACACGAGGATTTATCTGGAGAACACGTGCTAGCCCTCACTCAAGCACAGATTAACAAAATGACAAAAGTGTACCAAAGTGGTAAAGGAGTGACGATTAAAATGTCAAATACACAATTAGAACACAACGCAAAAGTTGAAGGTGGATTTTACCAAGCGTTTTACCAGGACTTGCAACCGGTTTGCTAACCGGCGTAGGAGCCGCAGCCGGTAGTAAAGTTGTCGACAAAATTAGTGGATCGGGTGTTTTGTATTTAAAGAAAAACGGAAGCGGTTGTAAAGTAACACAAGCAGGTAAAGGATTGTATTTAGCTCCGTGGAGGAAAGGTAGTTCGTTAGGAGAGGGATTATACATGAAAACCGGAAAAGGGTTGTACATGAAAACCGGATCAGGATTGCTACTAGGACCTAATTCACCATTTAGCAGTATTCCAATACTAGGAATGCTGTTGTAAATATAAATAAAAATATTTACATATATAAAAATGCAAAGATCAAGTATGCCAATTCACAAGTTTATCCACAAGTATAAACAACCACCACCAGTGTCAGTTAAATGGTTGCAACACGAGAATCTTGCGCATCCTGCAGAACAGCTGTATGGTAAATGGAGTATTTTAACGCAGCAATCGCTTACTATTAAACCGAAAGCAGCACTTACTATTGAATTAAAAATAGGTTTACGGTTATTTTAAGGTGTTTGTTCGGTATCACTCAAACAAAGTTTAAAGGAAAAGAAATGTAGTTTACAAGATGGAATTATTGCTGAATCTGTTGACGACATAATTGTTACAATTCAAAACAACTCAGACGTTGCAGTAAATATTGTTGAAGGCGAATCTTTATGCTTTGTCACACATCAGTCGTTTAAAAAAAAATTTTTTTTGTCAATATAAAAATGGAGTATAAAGATTCTAAATGTAACGCATACGGTACGTATGCTAGTGACGCTAAACTATATCCAGCTCTACCTGCTGTTCCATCGGCTCCTGAACTGATAAGAGTTGAAGGAACTGCTCAGTCATACAGACTTCAAAAGATTAACGAAATTCAAAAAGAAATTTCCACAGAAAGAGACAAGCGTGCTAACTTGTCTAAAAAGTATCACAGAGCAGTGAGGGTTATAGCAGGAGTGGACAACGTTTTTGTTGTTTTTTTCAATGGTGTTAGGTGCTACAGGGATAGGGGTATTGAGTACAATCATTGCAGCGCCAATTGCAATAGCAATGGAAGGTGCTGCCTTAGGTATAGGACTATTGTCTATCGTTGGAAGTCAAACCAATAAAAAGCTATCAATGAAAGCTGAAAAACACGAAAAAATTAAAACTCTTGCGGATGCAAAGTTGAACACAATAAGTGATCTTATATCAAAGGCGTTAGCAGACGATCGAATTTCTGATGATGAATACTCATTGATTCTAAGTGAACTAGACAAATTTAATCAAATGAAAGAAGAAATAAGATCTTAAATAAGAGTAGGTTTAGACGAGGAAACAAAACAGTCTCTTATTGCGAAAGGACGTGACGATGCAATTTTATCGTTTCAAAACATGTTTAGTAAATCGAAAGAGACGTTTATAAAAAAGACGAACACCGCTCAAACAACGTATGACGTACGACGTAAGACGTAAGACGTGAGACGTACGACGTAAGATGTTACGAATCACGTTTTAAATCACGTTGAAATCACGTTTAAAATCACGTTTGAAATCACGTTGAAATCACGTCTAAAATCACGTTGAAATCACGTTTAAAATCACGTTTTAAATCACGTTGAAAATCACGTTGATAATCACGTTGAAAATCACGTCTAAAAACATTATTATTTCTATTTAAAAATGTCGTTTTTAAAGATAACAGATTCGCAAAAAAGAGACTTTCTTGTGAAGGAGTTTCTAAAGTCAAAGCATAACATTCGTCAAAACTCTTTATCTGAAAAAATAGGAGATATAAGTTTACAAAGAGAACTAACAAAACTCTACAAACCTATCACCGACTCTCAAAAAGAGTTAAAAGAAGCAACGTCAAGTGCTATCCAAACGCTACCTGCAGCATTAACAGCTACAGCACCTTATGCAGTTAGGTTCCCTCATTATCCGAGCATACAAGCAGAAGAGGATAAAGGACCGAAAGAAAGCTTAATAAAACTTGGTCCAATAGCAACGGAATTCTTGAAATCTATGGCAAGCAAAACACAAACCGATAAATTATTTGGTTTGTATGATAAAAACGGGTCCTTTTATATAGGTGATTCTAAGGTAACACTATCAGGGGATGATATTATTTTAGGAAACACCAAATATGAGGGAACTCCTGGACTGTGGGAACTAATCACCTCCAAAACTCCTGATTCCAATATATATTCCTCTCAAGATATCGACTCCTACGAAACAATTTTACTATCCACCAATGCAATCATAAATCCTGATACGGGAAAGGTTAAATCTAGTTCAGGAGAGAAGTATAAAAACATCATAAAACCTGTATACGAAAAGTATGTCAAGCCTAAAAAGACAACAAAAATTCCTTTAAGGACTCCGGAGAAAAAAGGAGAAGGAATAGCGTTAATGCCTTCTGATCCGAATACACTGGTTAACATGCTTTCATTACGAGTTGCAAGTTATAAAGCGGGCAATACTGGAGTAAAAAATGAAATCATAGACCTAGCAGATGAACTGTTGAGACAAGGGGTAATAGATAAAGAATATTATAAAACTTTAATGTTGCTTATTTAAAAAAAATGATTGTTACAACTAAACGAAGATACATAAAAAAACACGGTGGTGCTGGAATATTTGACACTGCTGCAAATTTCGTTAAGCGAATAGTAGGATCAACGGCTGCAAAAACTGCTTCAAATGTCGCAAAATAGGTGGCATCGAAAGTGAGTAGCGCATCAAAAACAGAAATAGGTAAAAAGGCTATCAAAGCCGGAAAGTCGGTTGTAAAAGAAGTTGGTTTAAAAGCTATCGATGTTGGAAAAGATGAAGCCATAGCCAAAGCTAAGGCTTTGATTGATGGATATAAAACACCTACCAATAAAGAATTAACGCAAGAATCGAGGGACTCGTTAGCTTCTCTAATTCATATGGGTTCCAATGAAGTGGACATTTACAATAGGTTTGCGGGTTCCGGCGTCGGGGCGAAGAGAGCCGCCGCAATCTCAATTCAAGATCTTGTAAAAAGTTTGAACACAGGCTTCGGTCTTCGTCTTGCTTAAAACTTTTTTCTTCGTTAATAAAAAAGTAACAATGTCAAGCGAAATATTCAATTTAACAGAACCCGTAACAGTTGACGAATCGATAGAAAAATATGAGTGTCACGAGTATGAGCCTGTAGCTCGTACGAATTTAGACTCAGCTGGTGAAATACGTATCAACATTGAGTTGCAAGACCTCTTTACTCATCCTGCGGAATCATACTTACAATTTGAAGGTCGACTGACGAAAGCCGACGGGGATCTATACACAAACGCAGACGCAGTAGTGATAACACACAACGGACTTATGCATTTGTTTTCACAAATAACGTATTCGCTTTCAAACCAAGAAGTAGAATCCTTTTATCATCCGGGACAGGCCACAACCATGATTGGATTGCTAAAGTATCCTGATGAGTTTTGTAAAGCACAAGGACTCAATCAGCTTTGGGCTAAAGATAGCACTGCAACAGCTGTTATTGCAAAATACCTAGGATTTGCTGCTCGACATTTACACCTAATTCGAAAGCCAACCGTTAAGGGAACATTCTCATTCATTGTCCCGCTGAAACACATTTTTGGATTTTGTGATGACTATGACAAGATTGTGTATGGCTTTAAACATACGCTAACCCTCGTTAGAAAATCAGACGATGACGAAATCTTTAGAGCACGTGCAGTGGATGGAGTTCCTGCTGCTGGTAAAGTAAACATTGACAGAATTTCATGGTTTATGCCTCATATCATACCTGCAGATATGGAGCGAATGCAGCTGTACAAAACAATTGAGGCGAAGGCAACATTACCCGTTAGTTTCAGAGCGAGACAATGCGACACCATTACAGTTCCAGAGTCTACTACGTTCAGCTGGAGACTAAGTGTTAAGACATCACCCGAAAAACCGAGGTACATTTTAGTAGGATTTCAAACTGATCGTGATGGTAATCAAGAAGCAAATCCATCACTTTTTGATCATTGCGATCTCAAAAACATGTACATTATGATGAATCAAGAGCGTTATCCAGCTGTAGATTACAACTTGTCATTCCCAAATCAACAGTTTGCGAGAGCGTATTATGAAGCATCTAGATTTGGTGAAAAGTTTTATGGGATGGATCCGTTGATAACGCAGTGTAACATTACACCTATGGATTTCAAAGATCTGTATCCAATTATGGTGTTTGATGTTAGTAAACAAAGCGAAAGACTAAAGTCGGGAGTTGTAGACATTCAAATAAAAGCAATATTCAATAATGCAGCGCCACCAGGGACGGAAGCGTTCGCAGTTGTGATTTCAGATAAAATGTTAAACTTTCACTCTGACGGAACTAAAATGACTGTAGTGTATTAAGGAAAATAAAATGAAAATGGCTTAAGTATTTTTTTACTATATAAAAAAAATGAAGTACACAAAGAAAGTATTAATTAAAATGCTAGAAAGTATTGACGTTCCCGCTACGACTGATCAAAGTATAATGGAGTTAATGTTGATTGCAAAGGAAAACGGACTAGATTGGAAACGAGAAGATGTTGTTATACCAGAACCTAATGAAAAAAGACCGCGAGGCAGACCTATACAGTTTTCACCTAAAGTAATTGTTAAATTAACGAATATTGAAACTGGAGAGGAAACAACCTATTACTCAAAATACCAAGCAATAAAAGCGCTTGGTTCTAATATGAAAAAGAGAAACAACGGACAAGTGGTAAATGGAATGAGGTATGAGGTCATGTTTTTATAAGCAAAACACATGCTTATAAAAAAAAATTGAATTGACCTAAATATTTTTTAATATATATAAAATGAATAACAAAACTGTAAAAGAGTTGAAGAAAGCCGCAAAAGATCAGGGTATGTGCGGATATTCGAAGCTCACAAAAGCTGAGTTAATAGCGAGGCTGAACAGACGCAACGATGAGGATTCGGATGATGATGTTTGGGAAAATGCAAGGGAGGATGCAAGGGATAATGATGTATGGGAAAATGCGAGGGATGATGCAAGGGCTGAACCAGCTAAAAAAACCGACTATGATAAATAGGTTATTTAATTGGGCTGTTTAACCCGTAAAGACAGCTGCGAAGAATAGCAATGATTGGATTATTAAACATACACCAGAGCCTTTAAAGAAAGCGATAGGCGAAAAGGCTGATGCGTTTAAAGCAGAAGTCAAATCTATTTATAATAATTACTATAAGAAGCAGCGAAGTAGTGAACGTGATATTAAAATTAGTGAAAGTGCCATAGTAATTAAAGAAAGTAAAACTGCACTTAGACGTTTTGCAAGGCAATATGTTATTGATGGGGTTGAAAAAACTGATGCTCCAACATTTTTAGATATTGTTAAACCTGAAGTTGTAAAGTTTATGAGCAAACATCGTCAAATAAAAATGAATCTAGTGCTAGTGTGTGAAATGGAGCGGCATTCCATGGAACATGAAACTGGTGTAATCGAAAAAATACCCTTTGTTTCGAGAACTGAAATTGTATTGGAGGGAACTGATGTTGCTGAATTATTTACCCAAATGGTAGATAGGATTTTGGAATCGTTTGCAAATTTTCAAATGAAGGGAAGCAATTGGAGACTAAACTCCGTCATTAGACTGGAAATTAACACCGGTACGTATAAGCCATTAAAAGGTAAATCATACATTCCATTGCCGAAAGAGTTGGCTGCTAAAAAGGCAATTATTAACATAAAGAATGAAGACGACGAATGTTTCAAGTGGTGCGTCACGAGAGCATTAAATCCTATTGTAAAACATTCCGAAAGAATAACCGAACAATTAAAGGAACATGCAAAGTTGTTAAATTGGGATGGTATTAAATTTCCAGTTGCAGTGGATGAAAATGTAATAAGTAAATTTGAAAGAAACAACAACTTGAGCATCAATATATTCGGTTATGATTCTAAAGAAAAGGATATTTACCCACTAATAATAAGTAAAAACGAAAGTGAAAAGGCTATTGATTTATTGCTGATTTCAAATGGAAAAACAAAACATTATTGCTTGATTAAAAATTTTAACAAATTAGCTTCGGGACGAACTGAAACCGGTCACAATAAAATGTATTATTGTAAAAGGTGCTTAACAGGTCATCGAACAGTTGAGGGTCTTCAAAGACACAATGAATATTGTTCATTACACAGCACACAGAAAATAGTGATGCCAGCAGAGGGAACCACAGAGTATTTCAAGCATTACTGTAGATCAATGAGGGTTCCGTTTGTAATATATGCAGACTTCGAATCGTTTATCGAGCCTATTAGTTCTTGTAATCCGAATCCTGCGACGTCGTTTACACACAAGTTCCAGAAGCATACGCCTAGCGCGTTTTGCTATCACGTGGTATGCTCTGATGGCTCATTGTATAGTCGAGAGCCTGTTGTGTATTCAGCTAAGAATCAAACAGATGATGTCGCGCAATTATTTGTTAACTCTGTTGAACAAACCACTAAGGATATTTACAACACATTTTAATTTTCCAAGGAAATGATATTTACAAAAGATGATCAAGCAGAATACGATGCTGCGACCACATGTCATATATGCGAAGGTGATGAAGGCGAGTTTAGATTAGAAGGCAACACTGATAGCTATACAAAGGTTCGCGATCATTGTCACTTGACTGGAAAGTTTAGAGGAGCGGCACATTCAAAGTGTAATTTAGGGTATAAAATCCCTAAATTTATTCCTGTATTACTACACAATCTTTCTGGATATGACTGTCATCTATTTATTAAAAAGTTAAGTATTGGAGGACAAATTAGCTGCATTCCAAATAACGAGGAAAAGTATATTTCGTTCTGTAAGAAGGTTGTTGTTGACACGTATACAAACAAAAAAGGACAGGAAAAGCCTATTTATCGTGATATTAGGTTTATCGATACCTATAGGTTTATGCAATCGAGTTTGGATGCTTTATCGGGAAATCTTGCCGATGATCAGTTTCGTGAATTGGCTAAGGTCTATACCGGTAATGAGTTTACACTCTTGAAACAAAAGGGCATCTTTCCATATGATTATGTGAGCTCTGTTGAAAAACTCGCAGAAACGTCATTGCCCCCAAAGGAAGCATTCTACTCAAAGCTCACGGGTAAGGCTATTTGTAATGATGATTATGAATTTGCAAACAAAGTATGGAAGGCTTTTGGCTGTAAAACAATTAGAGACTACCTTGAACTCTACATAAAGAGTGGTGTCTTGCTGCTAGCCGACGTTTTCGAAAACTTCAGAGATGCTAGCAATAAATATTATAAACTAGATCCAGCATGGTATTATACAGCGCCAGGACTATCTATGGATGCGTGTCTTAAGTTGACAAAGGTAAAACTTGAGCTTATAAACGATTATGACGTGTTGCTAATGTTAAAGCAAGGTATTCGAGGTGGGGTTAGTACAATTTCAACGCGTCTTGGTATTGGAAACAATAAGTATATGGGTAATGATTATGATGAAAGCAAAGACTCATCATTTATCATTTATCTGGATGCTAACAATCTCTACGGGTTCGCGATGAGTAAGCCACTTCCAACAGGGGGGTTTAAGTGGATGAATGAAAATGAGCTTAACGATTGGAAAAACATTTCATGCACAGAAGGACAGGGGTGTATTTTAGAAGTTGACTTGGAATATCCTGATGAATTACATGATCTTCATAATGACTATCCATTAGCCCCTGAAAACATTATACCTGAGGGATCAAAAGTTAAAAAGCTTATTCCAAACTTAAACAACAAAACCAAGTATGTAGTACATTATGAAAACTTGCAGCAGTACGAAAAGCTAGGGCTCAGAGTTACCAACATTCATAGAGGAATTTAGTTTGATGAAAGCCCTTGGTTAAAAACATATATCGACTTGAACACTGAATTGCGAACAGCTGCAACTAACAACTTTGAAAAAGACTTCTTCAAGTTGATGAACAACAGTGTGTTTGGAAAAACAATGGAGAACATCGAGAATCGTGTTGATATCCGATTGGTTCATAATATTACACAGGCGGAAAAGCTCCTTGCAAAGGTTAATTTTGACCGCTTGACTATATTTGATGAAAATTTAATAGCTGTACATATGAGAAAAACCAAGTTATGTTATAACAAACCCATTTATCTTGGAATGTCTATTCTAGACTTAAGCAAGACAATAATGTATGAGTTTCACTATAACTACATCAAGGCTAAATATGGACAAAGGGCAAAGCTATTGTTTACGGACACAGACAGTCTTGTCTACGAAATTAAAACTAAAGATTTTTATGCAGACATTTCAAACGATGTTGAAAGACTGTTTGATACGAGTGAGTATCCAAAAGATCACCCCTCCGGAATTAAAACGGGTTGAACAAAAAGGTTCTCGGAATGTTCAAAGATGAGGCAGCTGGAAAACAAATAGAGGAATTTGTAGGACTCAGAGCTAAACTGTATTCGTGTAAAATGTATGAAGGAAAGGAAAACTAAAAGTGTAAGGGGGTAAAAAAGAGCGTTGTCGAAAACACCATTACACACGACGATTATAAAAACACGTTGTTTTCTCGCCTATAATTGCTAAGATCGATGAACGTTATCAGAGCATACGCGCATGAAATGTATACTGAAACGGTTAACAAAGTAGCTCTAAGCGCAAACGATGATAAGCGTATTATACAAAAAGACGGCGTTAACACATTGGCTTATGGACATTACAGTCTTAATAAAAAATAATGACAAACGTTAATAAATTAATCAAAAAGTTTAAAAGCGTGGGAGGACGTGTTGTACCCAACGTACCCATTTACAGTACGTTCTCTTCCACATCACAGCTTATAGATGATGCTAAGCAAATAAAACAAGCAAATGTTAGAGTAAGGTATGTACGTGACATTTATCCACGTCATCCAAAATATGCCGGGTACACACTGGACTGCGTGGATCAAAAACGGTCATGAAAAAATATACTTTGACACTTTTTCTTTAAAGCCGCCTCTTGAACTTGTAACCTATCTAAACGAGCGAATGAACGCAAAACAATAATATATAAAATGAGTTTTAATACCGTTAAATATATTAGTGTTGAAGGGGTTGTATTACCAAACAAACCTCTATCCAATTTTCAGTTGATAGATGCTGCTAAAAAAATTAAAGATTACAAACTTTAGGGGTGTCTACCTACGTGATGAACTTCCTAAACAATCTAAAAGGGTAGAATGCGGAATTTTAAATTTGGGGGACTCACAGGGAAATGGCACACATTGGACTGCGTGGATCAAAAACAATCAGCGTAAATATTATTTTGATAGTTATGGTTTAACCCCTCCCCAAGAACTAGTTAGCTATTTAAACAAACCTGTGTATTATAAAAGCGAAAGAGTACAAACGGATGGTGAGGTATTTTGTGGTCACCTATGTCTTTACATTCTTAAACAATGTGAGAGCGTAAGCTTACAACATGTGATAAACTCATTGTATTAAAAAAATGTGTATATAAAAATGTCTGTAAACATATTTGGTAAAACAAACGTCGGATCGTCGCAAAGAGTGATTTCAGGAGGGGTTACATTATCACAAGCCATTAATACGTTCTTAAGACGAGATGGTAAAAATGCAGCTGCTGAAAATATTAATATGGATTCTCACAATCTAATCAATGTATTGAATCCTATTAATGCTCAGGATGCTGCAACTAAAAGTTATGTTGATAAGCATCTTCCATTAGCAGGTGGTACTTTAACTGGTATACTAGAAATGAGTTCTAACAAAATAAGCGGTGTTGGTGATCCTTCTACTGATCAAGATGCTGCAACTAAACATTATGTTGATACGCATATTAGTGAAGCTAAAGAAAACATAAGTGTTCCATGTTTAAGTGGATATATTCCTATTTTGGAAGGAAATGTTAGTGTAACTGGGTGTAACTGGGTTTCGTGTTTCTGCAAGTTCTATACTGGGGGATACATTTCAACCATACCACGCTTTTAACAATCTTACTGATAATGGGTGGGCTACTCCGGGTTTGGGAAGTCTTGAAATTGAATGTCCTGAGTCCGTAAAAATATGGAAAGTGGCGTTAATGGCTTTAAAGGGTAAAACTATTACAAAATGGGAATTTGAAGGTAGCAAAAATGCTAGAGAATGGCGTACTCTTCTTCACTCTAAGGATAAGCTTTATGGTACTAGTTCTGCTGTTACGTATTTTTCTATTCCACCATCTACAACTATTGATGATTATACATTTTATAGACTTACTATAAGCTCAAGTATATCTACTGAGGAAATTGGTATTCAATATATGCAAATGTATGCTTTATCAAACTAATTTAACTAAATCACCCTTAATACAAAAAATGAGATTTTATCCGTTTTTTCTAGAATGTAGTAAGCGTGAAACTGATAAGGAAAATAAGAGGTATTTGAAGCTTCTAGGGTTTGGAAAATGTGGTATGATTATTGACAATGACGATGGAACGTCAACACTCGTTAAAGAAAAGGGAAAATTCAAAATCCCAATAACATACAGCGTCCAAATGCATGATGAACTTAATCAAATGCTCTGGACTAAAAACAATGAGTTTGAAAAGCTGGAAGCAACCATTAAAGAGTCAATAAAACAGTGGGTGAACGTTTAAAAACGGGATCAACTTAGGTTGATTGACAAATACGTGTTAAAATTAGAGTGTGATATGAAGGAGAAAAAATATCGCAAAGGTGCTATTACCACGGCCTTCTTACTCGGAATGAATCAAACCAAACGACATTGTTTACCAAGACTTTGAAATTAAACATATAAACACAATATTTTCAAAGGCCTTCACGAATAATGGTAGTGGTCAAAAGTCCTCGAGCGGCCGCGTTCGCGAATGGGATGCTACCCGAGCTTGACCTTTCTGAAATATATAATATCTCGAAAAAGATATTATTCACCTATACATTTATATATAGAATTTCCCGGGACACGGAAGGTTATATAATATCTTGAAAAAGATATTATTTACCTATACATTTATTTATAGAATTTCCTGGGACACGGGAGGAAAACGGAAGGGAAACGGTTCTGTCCCAGAAGCCTAGTTTCCCCTCTACTTACTACTACTACTACTACTACTACTACTACTACTACTACTACTTCTACTACTACTACTACTACTACTACTACTACTACTACTACTACTACTACTACTAGTACTATAACTACTACTACTACTACCACTACTACTACTTCTACTACTACTACTACTACTACTACTACTACTACTACTACTGCTACTGCTACTGCTACTGCTACTGCTACTGCTGCTGCTGCTGCTGCTGCTGCTGCTACTACTTCTACTACTACTACTACTACTACTACTACTACTACTACTACTACTACTACTACTACTACTACTACTACTACTACTACTACTACTACTACTACTACTATTACCATTCCTGCTCTTGCTGCTACTACTACGAAATTTAATGACTTAAAGTTAAACTTAATTTTCACGACAACTGAGTATTGAGATTTGCCATATCAAATCAAACCAGAGATGAGTACTGTAAAACATAGTAACCACCTGTGCTTGATCATATATCGATTATATTACTCTCTACTCGTTATTTCATATGTCTCTATCGAATTCTTGCTTTCTAGTATTCATACCAAATCTATGGGCTTTTGTAAACATACCTTATAAATCCGAGTTATTATCATTACAATGGTGTAAACACACATACATTTGAAGAGATAAACCGTGCAAAAAATTCCAATGCTTGTTATCCCATCTTTTCACCAAAAAGTCCGTATTCACAAACATTTATTTAAGAAGAGATTGTTTTTAAACATATACTAGTATCTGCCTCACACGACTTGTAGCAGAGTCAAGAGTGATCTTGATCTCGTCAGGACTTACCGGCATGTTTATTTATATGAGTCATGTTCTGAAAAAAAACTGGGCTTAATGCACGTGCGTAAAGTGTCGTCCCAGATTACCCTGTGCAGTGTCGTCCTAGAATAACCCGTGCGGACTGCACAGGCTTATGTGGGAAGACATTTTACGCACATGCATAATGCCCAGTTTTCTCAGAACGCGACTTATATGATCCTTCGAATTATCTAGTCTTTGTAAAAAATATGTTATTTTCGTCATCCAATCAAGACGTTAAACATCGAACATTAATGTTAAACAGTGAATAATTGGTTAAAAACATGCCTAGTTTTGAAATTGACAGGAAACATATCTTTATTTGCGGAGAGTGTTTACATGCTTTTAATTTCATTTGACATATAAACCGTGTATTTGTTTAAGTGACCATGTTTCGAATTTAGCCTTATTATCATGGGGACACAGTTTGACTAAGATTTATGAAGTAGGGCACAACTAGAGCTTCTTGATTATTCAAAAGCGTTTTCTTTACTTTTACCTAATGACCTAGCGCTCGAACACCAACCGGTATGTATTTGGGACAAATAGTCTGACCAAGATTGATGAAGATTGGGATCTGAATGATGCCTTCACAGTTTAAACAATTCAAATGTTGACGACGCATGACGAATGACGAGCGACGGACCAAAGTCGATAACATACTCTCACAATGAGCTAAGGGAGTTCAAAAGTAAAGAAAGGGTTTATCCTTTCCATTTTTGAAGACATTTTACATTTTGTTTGATTGTATCGTTAAATTTGTTGACATCTTTGCTCAATGTGTATTGATATAAATCTGTTTTAACACTGCTGATTTATTACTTGTTGACGATAACGTCGAAATAACGACAACGTTATATGTTGCTCTGACGAATCAAAAGCACTCAATGCCATGTGAGCAAATCTATATTTTAAATAAACAGAAGCTTAAATCAACAGATACAAATGAGTTATAGCTCGCTTATATCAACCCTGTCACTAAACTTTGTGCACGTAAAGTGAACTATTGTTTCGGAGAATACATTTGTTTATGGAAGCAATTTTATACGACTGAAGCGTACATAACTTAATATACTGTTACAGTCTGATAAAATTCGTTACAAAACGAACGATTAACATCGAATGCAAATATAGAAAACAATTTATGCGTGAAATTTTGGCTTATAGAGTTCACCAGTGCCTGGTCAATGTTGTCGAGCTATGGTTGAGGCAATTGAAGAAGTAAATCTCAATCCCCCAAAAACTTAAAAAACGATTACCTTTTTAACAAATCAATTTTTATAGATATCTTACAGACACTAACAAGAATATCACTTAAACTGATGGTTGTTTCTCAGTTATTCGCGCATATATACGAGTAAGCAATGAGATGAAAAACGCAAAGGCCATTCCGCACATTACACGATGATGTGCATGTGTATATGTTCTGAATTGTTAAAACGCACATAAAATGAAACGATATAGATATTCATTGATTTTTTTTGAAAACATGTATAGGCGCACCCCCCCCCCCCCCGGCCCTTACATGGAGAAAAGTCGTCGTGGTGACCTGGGCGTTTGATTTCCTTGTTTGAAAAACATTACGATTCTTCTTTCGTAAAGACTTAAACTAAGTATACGAGTTTTAGCGTATTGACAAGTTACCGATGCTCAACATAACTCGGTAATCGGACATGTAAAAGCTTTTTTCAGACTTTAAATCCTCGTAGTTTCGTGGGAAGACGCAAGTAGCATTGAGGCAATAACAGTAAGAATGTATTTGCTTAGACCAGCAAATTTTATATTATCCCTCTTTTACAGCGAATTCGGTTGATTAAAGCCCGTTGATTAAATTTCTGCTATAAACCACGGTATGAAATGACGTCATTTTATAAAAAGTGAGATAAATAAAATAATAGAATAGTGTTGGTTATAGATCAGGTTTATCATGCTCTGCACGAAAACGAAGAAGCACTCGCCAAGGCTCGTGCTTTTTGTTTTCTAAGCCTCGCATGATAGACCTGATCTATAATCAACATCTAACATATTATTATCTATTCCTAAGCAAAAACCTGGCGGCAAAACAAAAACTGTTGACTTTTTTAAGCAAGTGTCATTAAATAAACAAACATTGTCACGAAGTACAAGTCTTCCCATTGAAACTCCTCCCATTGTTAATGATAGTAATTTAATAGCAAGTGACTCGTTTGCATCGTCATCGTTGATTTCCGAAAGCAAAGTGCTGACCGATATTCAACATGTTGAAAGCATTAGTTCTCTAAAAGAAGATGAAGCGCCTCCTAATAAAATGGTGCCTGATGTGACTGTTCAAAGACTTTGTGTGAGCTTATTATGTGGAAAACTGTTGATCATGATGGTGTTTGTGGTGTTTGTGATTAAAGATGCTGAACTCATTCATGTTGTTTTAAATCCCAATTTTTTTCTCCAAATTTATTGAAAATGCCGATAAAATTCCCAATTTCAAAGCCATGGGCTATCTTCCCCAAAAGCTGAAAAAGCCCTGTTTCCAACACATGTGTTTTTATTTTTAATCTACAATCAAACTGACTTGCAGACATTTCTTTCGTAAAATGTTTGTGCGCGTTTACTTATACCACAGTGTCCCACAAATGAACTCATCCCGCGACTGATTTAAAGTACAAATTCAGATATTCACGCCATTTCTTCGCTGCAGTGATGTAGACCTGTTGCGTGTCCCGCGTCAAGTATTTCCACGTCCACGAACCAAGATCAACAGTTTATTGTCGATCGTCGCGTCTGTAGTATTTGTAATCACATTTGCATGATGTAATGGAGGCAGACATATTCTTTAAACATGAGTCTTTCTATCTCGGCCGAAAAGTTCCTGAGATCCCCTTTAAAGGCTGGGTTATACTGCCGAATACATATGAGCCTTGCTCTGTGAAAAGGGTTTTTTATTCACGTGCGTAAAGTGTCGTCCCAGATAAGCCAGTGCAGCCTACACAGGCTAACTAGGGACGGCACTTTCCGCATAATCTGGATATTTGCTAAAAACAGACTCTTTAAACGAAAAATATCATCAAAGCGGAAAGTGTCGTCCGTAATAAGCCTGTGCCATACTGTGCAGACTACTCTGGAATGACACTTTACGCAGATGCATTAAACCCCCATTTTACAAAGCACAGCCAATATTTTGAACAGGTTCAAAGTAGTCGTAGTAAGGTGTCCACACCGTGAATTCTGGTTGTTTGCATCCGTCTTCATGTTTATTTCATTATGACCCGGGCGTCCCGGGCTGACATAAGAATCGCGTCTTCAATTCTGCAACATTGACATTGCATAGTACTATACAAGATAAGTATTGATGCAAAGCATCAAATGGCGTCGGGAATTTCAGTGTAAAAGGCACTCAATGAAGTTACATGGAACGATTTTTCTACTGTAAATATTACTATATTGGCCGATTATTTTAAACAAAATAGAAAAAGATACTGGTATAACCATTATCTATGATTTTGTGTTATAACCCCTAAATAACCATTTTCTATGATGTTGTGTTATAACCCCCAAATAACCATTATCTATGATTTTGTGTTGTAACCCCCAAATATTTCATAGTTCATTTTATTTACATTGGTTTCCTTTTTTTACTGGCACCGTGTGCAGTTTTCATTAATGGAACAGAACTGTGTAGGTTTAAAAAAATCTGCTTCATCTTGTATGAGTAATTTCATTTTTTCTCAACTTCAAGGGGAGATGATTCTGAACTTATTCTTACGTTGCTCATTTACGATAGGGGTTGAGTACTCATTGATATGAAAACACTGTAAAAGTTTTAATGTGTTTACAAACCCCCCACCCTCTCACACATATATTTCATGGGCATAATAAAAACAAAAAATGGTTACATAAAACAACATATTTATTTAAACTAAAATGTCTACATCAAAACAAAAAGTTAACATAGAACACAACTAAAATAATTTTATTCTACTGGGGCTCGAACCTTGGGCCTTTCACATGTGAAGCGAGCGTGTAACCACTACACTACGGAACCGCTTGAAAAATCACCTTCTAACTAAGATATTAATAAGCTATTAATAATCGGTTTAAATGTAAACCCGGAAGTTTAAACGCTGGATAGTGAGCGGGGTTAAAGGTCCATACCACTGGCAAGATACGGGTCAGGCATGCGGCCTTCTAAATGTGGTTCTTAAAAAAACAACCTGTAGGAGGACTTGATAATAAGGAGACTGGGGTGCTGTCATGGTGCTTCCTTTATCAAGACTCATTATAACAATTAATAATACGTGTCGCGCGTCGCGCTCTATAGCGCCTTTATTAGTAACTAGATGGTTGCTAGGATAGTGGAACAAAGAAGTTTTGTTTTTATACAAAACCAGAAAGTTTCACCGGTTCGCGTCTTTGCCCAGTCCTTGTGGTCTTTTATTGTTGCCCAGTCCCTGTGATCAGTTATTAATTAAAAGAATAAGCTTTGCATTATTGGCAATAAATGTTGTAGTAAATGTAATAGGAACAAATGCAGTACTTATTTATACTAATTTACACAAAACATCACCACAATGCAAGATATTCTGACAACAAAAATATATACATTGATCCGTAAAATAACTTCTCCTCCCATAAGCGAAAAAAACGTATTAAATACTAGTCGCCGCACTTCAGTGTGACGCCAATGAAAACAAGTGTGTTGCTTAAATGTGTACCCTGTGTGCGTAAGTGATAAAAAAGAGCGTTGAACACTTAACTTTTACGATCACGTGATATCACGTAGTGTACTATTATCCGACTAGTCATGCATGCACATCAGTGCTCGTTGTATACACGAGATTGAAGCTTGTAACGACAGACACAATACGGGCGGTTTATTAACGTAAAGGTATGTGATTCAATTTTTAAACACATTAACTTCGATTTAAATTAACAATAATCACACTCAGCATTGTTAAATGATATTGACGTCTGACTTCAATATTGTATTTATAAACTATCAAATAACGTAGAATTAGCACAATCTTGGAAGGTATTGTGCAATTATCGTTAAATGTTTAAGATATTATAAACAACACGCTTTTTTATGTATGTTTATATTCGTATTATAGTATGATCATACGCACATATAATGGTATGTTCTACAATTGGTTACATGTTGGTAGTCTAAAATATAAGGCGTTTGACGAGAGTTAACTGATACTTTCTGTATAAGAGCAATTCCCTGAAGCTTAAAAAGTATCATAATATTCGCTTGTTTTGCTACATTATCGAGATAGTCTATTACATTTCCCATATCGTTTCAAATCTTACGATGTCAATTCCTTTCTTTAGTGAAACTTTTGTTAATGAGTATGATACGAATTGTGATGTCAGATAAACTATCAAGCTGGTGTATTGTAAAAAAATGTTAAATCGATTTTATTTTGAATTTGCGTGTGCGTCTTGAGTCTGTTTCGCTCTATAACACATTTAATGGCACGTATTTAAGACGCGAAACTGATTTAACACAGAGAAGGTCTTTTATTACCACTTTTATCATTACAAGCTGTTATTTAATGCCATAAGCATTCCGTCGTTCATAGTAAAGTGCAACATGTAGGATCGCTTTTTCTCATTAAAATTGTACAGATTGTACATATGGTGCTGTTCATTGAAAGTGTGCCAGTGATTTAATTTAAATATGCCTTAAAACGCAAGAGTATGCTTGATACGTTTTAATTTCAAGTTTTCCTGAATAAATAGGGTATTATGTTTTTTTCCAGACGTTCATGCGACAATGGCCAAATCCTATTTTGACCCCAAAACCCCAGATATCGTAATTAAGAGCCTTTTCCAAAAGTACGACACGGACAACAGCGGCTTTCTCGACCGGAAGGAGCTTTCAAGTTTACTGGAAGACGACCTTGGCCTGACCACTCGCCAAGTGGAAGTGTATTTCCATCTATTGGACAGAGATGGCAATGCCAAAATCAGTCCCGACGAATTATGCACCTGGCTCCGTAGCAACGAGCGATTTAAAATGGTGAACGACAAGTCGCGCTTCTATGCGGTTTGCAAAGCAGTGGATATGTTCAAAAAATATGATAAAGATGGAAGTCAGTATATCAGTTTTGAAGAATTGAAAGGTTTGTTGTTCGAACATGGTCGCAATATTGACGTTAAATCCGCATTCAAATCAATGGATCAGGACGGAAATGGAAAGATATCGTTTCCGGAGTTCTTGAAGTGGCTGATTTCGGTAAAATTATATTGACAGCTTTTACACGATTTACATGTGACGTGATATATATTTAAGCATGAAATATTATAATTATTATAATGCGTATATACATTAAGTCACGAAGATTTCATTCTTCTTAGTGATATTGCTGTGCCACACATCCTGTTTATAACTTCTAAAATTATAACTTACTTATACTAAACCATTCTAGCCACGTACTTTATCTAGAATATCGATGTGCAATACAGCAAAGAAACGATCGAATAGACTAGTATCAGGTGGATTTTCTGTTTAATTTCAACAACCTTACAAATAACAACAAAACAGACTTTAATTTGTTACACCTTCGATTGTTCATTTGTATATGAACACTTGTTCAATATGAAATAATGAAAAAAATATTTAAAAAAAATTACAATACTGAAATACTAGTACCTCATTGAACAAATGTACTATTAGGTCTGTACGATTTAGAAGTTTAAACTAACTTCAAATATGCATCATTAATTAATAAATAAAACGTGTTCAACCAATGTTTTCAAAGCACATAATTACCAAGTAACTGTTATACCAGCCGGTAAGTTAATCAACAAAGAAAAACGATAGTAAGGAAAGACTCGGACTCTTGACACTTGGGACAACAAATGCACCTTTAAGACCTTATATTGTTATACGTGTGTGAATAAACTTTTGGCAAATAAAATATTTCGGCAAAGAAGTCAGGGGTTATGCCTTGTTAACTTTTTAAGAAAAATCAAGTACTCATTTGATCCGCACGCTTGCTAACAAGTCCCCAGTGAAGTGATTTACAGAGGTCAAGACCCATTTGAGTTCTTGAATTAAGGTTAACAACAAGCCTATTCGGCTTGCTCAGACTTGTTTGGAATTTAGTTTTAAGCACTTGCAGGAATTTTAATACCTAATTCAATATGCATTGTCAAAGCGACATTTTGAAATTGAATTTTAAACTAAAGCAACATTGGATAAGAACAATAAACAATAACTTCTCAGTTTGTCGAGTAAGGTAACTTTTCTTTTTTTATAATAAATATTGACCTACCTTTACCCTTCTTTAATTCAGAGCGTACAATGGAATCAAATGGCAACGTCTGTTAAATCAAAGCTCCTAAGTATTTTACACGAATTTTTAATTCAATAGCAGAGCCAATAAATTATATATATCAAAGAGAGCCTGACCGGAGTCGATGTTTTTAATAAAAAATGTAAAAATTAGCTATACGAAACATAGGTTCTGTAGTTAAGAGCAGACCAATTACTTTGAGTGTCGTTTTAGAATTGCTTTAGGGAATAAAGTTGCAAATACAGGTCTGGTTGCATGTACGTTAATGCCATGATGTTAAGATGTCATGTACTTGCTACAAGAAAGTTGGAGATATCGACTGAAGTAAGATTTTAATAACGACCGCGTTCTAGTAAGTTGCCATGACGATATTTAACCATGACTAACTGGGATAACTATTAATTAATGCCATCATTATGAATAACTGATGTTTTAACACAGCATTTCAATACAACGCATATGCATTATAGATATTTCAACACAACGATAATGGATGACCGACGTTTCATCACAACGCTTTCTACAACGAACTGAAGATGACACTTCGTAAATATATAAAGCATAGTGACATAATCGTGTTTTGCTCTCAAAGTGAAACGCGTGGTCCTTATTGCTGGAAGAAAGCCCAACACCAGAAAATCTCCAGACGAATATTAGTGAAACAGCAGTGAACAAAATACCTACGGCGATTAACACAATGAAGTTTGATGCAGTGGTTCAATTATTTGACGTTCGTTGATAACGCATCTGGAGGTTAACTATATCTTGTGCACCTTAGACATCATATGGAAGCTGCCATAATTAACAGCATGTTAAAATTGTGATCAATTAAAGATGTTCGAGTCTCAAGAGAACGATGACAATAGATTTTAAACCATCAACAGCAACAACTACGGGAAGGACATCAATGATGATTTAACCCATTTATGACTAGCGTCTAGAAAAAAGGCCTTGGCAAACAGCATTGACCCAGATGAGACGCTGCATGATGCGGAGTCTCATCTGGGTCTGCGCTGTTCACTTAAAGAATTTCTGTAAAAAATATTCTAAATATAGAAATAATTACTAATGTATATTAAACATCCCTAATTTTGGAAATAAATTTATCCAATTTAGAAGGATGTGAGAGTCCACTAGGCATAACTGGGTTAAACGGATAAATAATGTGAACCTCAGTACGCAAAAACAGCGACGCCGACTACGTGAGAATCCGAATGACAAAATAAACAGGCCGAACTTCTTGACAACGAAAACGCATTTGATGTGAACAACGCCTTCGATCGACCATGGGCAACGTTTGACGTCACCGCCGTACGACACCTTAGATATACCAAGGGTAACACCTGACATTAATCAAACACGACATTGCTCGTCATTAATTCTTGTTCACGGGGACGTATAAGCAACTTTGATGCATTTTGCCGTTTAATATCGTCTATCACAGTATTAATTACTGGCAAAAATTCAATATCGGATAGTAACGAGTTATTAAATTTCCATAAACCTTTACCGTGTATAATTTTTTCGAAACTTATAACCATGTCAATAATAGAATGATCAGATCTGTAGCTTAATTGTATTTGAGCATTTAATAAATATTCAATCATATTATTTGTAATAAGGAAAAGGTCCAGACGGCCCTGTTGCAATGGGTTAGTACGTCTCCACGTGTAACCTTTTTTCTCACCGTTTATATATCTAAATGTGTCCATCAATTCCCTTTTAACTATTTGCCCCAATAACACTTCTCTAGCTTTCCTATTACTATTTAAATGTTTATAGTTAATATAGTCCAAAAGTGGGTCAAGCACTAAATTAAAGTCTCCACATATAATATACATTGTATTGCCAAATTTATCAATTGTATCAAATACTTGTTTATAAAAGGACGGGTTGTCTGTATTTGGGCCATATAAGTTTAGTAATGTGAACTGTTTGGAACAGAAACTAAGATTAAGGGCTATCATATTTCCATAATCATCTATTTCGACTGAATTTACTTTAATTTGTAATTTATTTTTAAATAATATGGCAACACCCCTCGAATTAGTTGACCCAAAACTAATGAAGCAATCCCCACCCATTGTGAGTATATACTTTTCTCCATTTGTGCATTCCAGTGAACATCTTGTAAACAATAGATATGAGCATGAAGCTTTTTTAAATAATTCATTACATCACATCTCTTTCTACTATCGTTCAAACCCCGACAGTTAAAGGAAATCATGCGTAGTTCAGTCATAACAAAGGATTACAAAACATAGTATCAGTATTCGATCATAATATAGAATATGGTAAATTGTCAGTGGCATATAAAACAGAGAAAACTTTAACAATACACTAATGAAAGATATAAAAACATGTAAACAGGAATTTAAAACAAGGAACAAAAAGAAAAGAACACAGACAAACATGTCTGCACCACCAAAAATATACACAAAAACCCTGCTCTGCTGCAAAAACAAATAGGACATACAGTGTTTAGTATAAATTATGTTTTTATGAAAAGGTAAACAAAATATCTATAACATAATAACATTATGGATGGTGGGGAATGTATGCTAAAAGAACTTATGTTCTTATGAAAATTGTTGGCATATATCTTTCCTGTGTGCAGCTGTATTAATATTAGAATAAATATTGAGGTCCAAAAAAATTAATTTTATTCTGGTTCGAATATTTACCATAATACCATTTTCAAATACCGATTATTTACAATGTTATATACCAATATACAAACAAATCAACCTACATATTGGATATAATCTGACCACGTTAACGATTTGAGACAGCAATCAGACAAAATCACACTGTATTGACAAATTCGCCTAGTGTTGTTAGGTAGGTAGATAACAAATAATGTTAAAAACATATTTTTCCTGACTTAATCAAGATTAGGCCACAATTAAAATATTGTCGGTTTGCCCTTTACCGACCCTAAATTTTACAGGTGGGTAGGTAGGTAGGAAAATTATTTTATTTTATATGAGAAATTATATTTGTAATACACTAATAGTCTATGAATATTTAAAACTCTTTTATTAAAGCACTGTTGCAGTGTACGAAGCCCTATGTAGCTTAACATTATCTTGTTTGCTGTTTCTTGCATATATTAATATCAAATGCATGCTTGTGTGTTATTACATCAAATATTTGTTCATTATATGATGTTAATTGCTCAAATGCATTTGTAATTATTTAACAGCCAGACAGCTTTTATTTTTAACTTAAACCTTTCCCTTAAATTGGGCTTAATTAGCATGCAACAAGCATTGAAGGAGTGTAGAAAGACAGCCCAAAGCCTTTAATGGAAAAATTCAGACATGGCGAAAGACCGTCACATTTTACAGGCCAGACTTGCCTACCAGGAGAAACAATTCACAGGCCAGTTGAAATTGTTACAGGCCTCAATTTTAAGTGTTTGACTGGTTAGTGCATAGTCTCAGCATGGCAAAGTAAATTCATAAAAGGGCAAACTGAACATTATTATAAAGCATTATTTCTTCTTGAATGCTCTGAGCTTTAATGATTACATACGTACAGCTCAGAGGGTCAATAGCTGGGAGTTGTATTATTGCAACTAACATAAGTATGAAAACTTGATTTGGGGAAATAAATTAAGGGTGTTAGTTTCAGTTTGTGGATATACTAACGCTTTAAACATATATACTTGAGTGTTGTCGATGTATTAAGCTAAGAGACATTAATAAATTAAATAAGTTTACCTTTACATATCCATTTCACTAACATGCCATTACAGTAAACTGTTATGTGTGGCAAACATAATAAAACAGAATATGCACATGAATCTGATTAAACACAGATCCACTTGCATACAAATCAAATCATGTTTGTCTTTTATTTTGCATTTTCGAAAGATAATCCTGTAACTGTTAGATGTATTTTTCTTTGCGAGTAGACTGCATTCCAATTTTCAAACACTTCATCACTTGTTCTGTGACATTCAGTTCATACATTTCCAAATAAAAGAGAGTTTTATTTGTATCTAAAACCTATGCTCCATCGTAGAATGACACGCTCTTTTCATTAATCGATACTAATTATATGATCTCCGTCGTTAATTCGATAGTCATTTGTCCTCGCTGAGCATCGTTATTTCTTTTAATTGTCCGCCATCTTGGATCACGTTAACAACATGTGTACAACGAACGTAAACTCGTATATGTCCAACTACTTTCGCGAACCAATAGTTAAGTATGATGTCGTTCGGCCATTTTCACGGAACACCGCCGATCGCGATGCTGGTTATAGACGCTTGCATTACTGTCTATTCTGGGGCGTATGAAAATCCAACCATCGGAGCGACCTAGATCGGTCAGGGGCGATAATTATAGACAGGGATATAAATACGCGCATGAATAAATATTGCTTTCGGCTCTTTTATCATCGTCGAAAAAAAAGAAAATAAAAAAAAATACGTTTTCAGAAATCGCAATAAAAATTTTTGGGTCGGGGGGTAAAAAGTGGGTCGGTCGGTAAAGGGCAAACAAACTCAATTTTAATTTAGGCCTTAGTATCTAGTATCTAGACTACTATACATTTATCTTGCAATGCTAAAGATGTACAAAACGTGTGAGTATATTTCCCTATAACTATACATGCATTACCGGATTAATAGCTATGAAAATCTTATATGACATGTTTTATCATAAAGAAACACACACACACACACGCACGCACGCACGCACGCACGCACGCACGCACGCACGCACGCACGCACGCACGCACGCACGCACGCACGCACGCACGCACGCACGCACACACACACACACACACACACACACACACACACACACACACACCTATATATATATATATATATATTCATTCATATATTTATTTATTGAAAAATACACTAATTTTTTTATATTGAGTTAATTTACTCTGAAAGTTAAATCAGTATTAAGTGTTACATTTACGGTACATAATTAAAGAACTCTTAACAGTAGTCCATTTGTATGTAAATGCTATGCATATCTGTTAGGGAGGTAACTACATCTAAAAACCTAGGATAAGGATACACTTTTTAAAGGGTTGTCTCTCTTTAGCAGTACTAAATTTGATATAGTTCACTATTAAAAGCTAAAAGAGTGATATTAAATGTTTTTATATATTATAGTAAATTCCAATAATATCTTGATTGTGAAGACAAGTTTCTCGCAATTATGTAATTAAGTTACTCTTTATAGATTAAACAAAAGCAGTTAAATATTGTGAGAGTTTACATCATCACAAATGTGGGATTAATGTTGTTTTTTATTAGCGTTCTCATATACGTAATTACATTATTCATCAAGATTATACGAAAACGGTAAAATACAAAAACATAGATTATTATAGGTAAATACATTACAATGCTCAGAAAGCATATAATACACTGGGACATGATGTAACTGTGCAGGAAAAAAAACAAAAACATTTAATTAGCAGGACAAAGATCTTAAAAAAAGGTCTTTCATAGTTTCTACTGGATGTCTTGTATCTACGTCCTCTGTCCAAATCTGAAGTTTTCTATTACATTGTCTATATTGTCATATATGTCGAACTCGGCACGCTCTTGTCTCGTGGTTTGTCCGTATACAGATCCATTGAAAAACCATGCACTATCAATGTTATGATGCAATGTTAGTCGGCTTATTTTTTACACATTCTCTCACTTGTAACACAAAGCTTTACTTTTGTCACTGCAAGAGCTACAAGCCAAAATGAATAAACCGGTAAACTGTTTACATTATGAAGGTATAAAAAAGGTTCTTTCCACATACATTGTCTCGGTGAAAAATGTAAAATTAAAAGATTATAAAGTACATTCATATCCCATTTTGTCGACCTATATAAAACCTATCATTCTGAATTCTTGTAATAAGTTACTATACAATATGTTTAAAGAGAACTCTGAAATCCCCACATGCCAAACAAAATGGAATGAATACTTTGCAGATGATTCCATACAATGGAAAAATGTCCATGGACAAGTGTTTAAAAAAACGAATAATACATATATTCAATGGTTACACACTAGAATTATCCACAGAATATTGGGAACAAACTCACTCCTTTTTAAAATGGGCTTGTCCGATAGTAAAACATACATTTTTTGCAAAATGTCAAAAGAATCAATTACCCATTTATTCTGGGATTGTAACACAGAAAAAATACTTATAAAAGATATCTCGGATAGCTTAAAGGGGCCTTTTCACAGATTTTGGCATTTTTTTAACTTATTCATTAAATGCTTTATATTGATAAATGTAAACATTGGATCGTAAAAGCTCCAGTAAAAAAAAAAAAAAAAAAAGGAAAAGAACATTGCCCGGATCAGGTTTCGAACCAGTGACCCCTGGAGTCCTGCCAGAGTCCTGAAGTAAAAACGCTTTAGCCTACTGAGCTATTCCGCCGAGTACACATTCTTGACGTATTTTATACCTTATATAAGCAATCTTCGTAGTTTCACAAAATTTAACGACAAAAACAGAACTCTCCAAATTATTCAATCGTTTCGCGTTGCAACGCTTTATAAATTTTAGGTTTTAAAATCGTCAAAAGATGCATATAATGACTATATTAGAGCATGGTTAATGTTCAGTATTACTGTTTCCTCACAAATATCATAACTAAAACGAAAACTTACGAATCTGAAACAACTTTTTTCAATTTTGTCAATTTACGAAAGCGTGAAAAGATCCCTTTAAAAAACTCAAATATGCAAATAGTAATAAACAGCAAAATGTTCCTTCTTGGTGATACAAACGTAAATGACAACTGCTTTATTCTTTTCATGGAAGTTAAAAAGTACATTTTTGAATGCAAAAGGAAAGAAGTAATTCCAAATTTTCAGGGATTTAAGGCTAGCCTAAAATTATCTTTAAATATATATGCAAACACAACAAATGAATCAAATAAAGGAATTTTTTGGATAGTTATAAGATTAATATGTAATTCATAAATGCATGAATAACAAAAATAACTGTTATTAACTCGCATTATATATGAAACTTGCAAAATGTGTTTTCTTAATCAAGTGTCACTATGTTGTTTGCATATTGATCATAAAGTTTATATTGATTGTGTTGTAAACTGCACTCTAAGTGTAAAATCAAACTTTGTTAAAAAGGTTCATTTTTAATGACACTAGCAAATGTACTAGGTTTTATCTTTTTAAACACTGTAACCATAGTAGTTGTAAATCTGAGTCTTTTCTTGTGTTACTATGTTGTTTGCATATTGATCATAAAATTTATATCGATTGTGTTGTAAACTGCACTATAAGTGTTATATCAAACTTTGTTGAAAAGGTCCATTTTTAATGACACTAGCAAATGTACTAGGTTTTATCTCTTTGAACACTGTAGCCATAGTTGTTGTAAATCTGATCCTTTTCTTGTTTGAGAATAAACACTTAATATTATCATAATTTATGGTGCTAGATCTATGCATAAATAATTATTTTAGTTAAGTAAAAAAGGTAAAAAAGTTGAAGGAAGTATGATCCTAATTCAGCTTCAGTAATGATTGTATTAATATAGCGAAAACACATTACATATGGTTATTAAAGTATATGAACGAACATGCCTTTGTAAATTGTGTGTATATGTATATATTATGAATGAATAAAAGCATTTACAACAGGAAAAAAACAACAACAAACTTTTGATGCATTATGTGCACTGCTTACCGGGTAGATATCACAGCAGCTTTTTATTCGAAACATTATAATACGAGTAATGTGCGAATTTGTGTGTTCACTAAATAGCGAGCGATTCCGATTTGTTATGATAAATCTCTAAATTGTTGTTGACAAAACTACAGTTCAGCAGTGCATAGACAGCGACTGTCACAGACTTTGCCGTGACCAGGATTCGAACCTGGGTTGTCGCGGCCACAACGCGAAGTACTAACCACTATACGATCACGGCTATGCGCGCTGAACTGCTTCATATACTACGTCTTAATGACTTATCAATGACCTATTCTTACTTAAGAGGTTCAATGATAAAACCACAATATTAAAGGGAATTCTGCTAGTCGTCGCTTATAAATGCAAACAATGTAAAACACGAACTCGCGAATTTTCGATGAAGAAAACTTGGCATCAAGATTGCGAAAGCTGTATATATTCACGTTCGAGTTTTCATATTAAAAGACAAGGGCCCAGTTATGATTACCGGTAAGCTCCTCATAAGTGTGCTAGTCTTTAACTTTAAAGGGGACATTTCACAGATTTTGGATTAAAGAAACAAAAAACGTAACTCTGAACTGGGTTTGAACCACTGACCCCTGAAGTTAAATTCTATCGCTTCGACCACTCAGCCATTCGTGCTTACATAAGTGATGAATTTTAAACTGTATATAAGCAATCGTCGCAGTATCATAAAATTTAACGACAACAACAGAACTCTACAAATTATTCAATCGTTTCGCGTTTCAACGATTTATGATTTTTTAGGTTTTTAAATCATCAAATGATGCATAAAATGGATATTTTAGCGCATGGTAAATGTTCAGTATTACTGTTTCCTCACACATATCATAACTTCAACGAAAATTTGCGAATCTGAAACATTTTTTTATTGTGTCAATTTACCGAAACGTGAAAAGGTCCCTTTAATTTCACAGTTTAAAGGTTTGTTTCAAAATGGCTGCTATAGCAGTTCTGCCGTAAAGGAAACATAAAGAATTCCAGTTTTCTCAGCATCTTCATGAATTTACTGGCGAAGAATTTATTGCACGTTATCGTTTTTCAAAGAATATGGTCTTTCTTAAAAAATCTCGTTAAAGGGGCCTTTTCACAGATTTTAGCATGTATTGATGTTTGTCAGTAAATGATTTATATTGATAAATGTAAGCATTCGACCTAAAAAGCTCCAGAAAAAAAATGAAATAAAAAAAGAACAAAAGTAATTCTGAACTGGTCCCGAACTGCTGACCCCTGGAACGCTGCTTTGAGCATCTGGGCCCAGTTGGTTCCCGAAATGTGCATATGGACAAAGCATTTTTTAATTACAACTACTGCTACTACTACTACTGCTACTACTGCTGCTACTGCTTCTACTGCTGCTACTGCTGCTACTGCTGCTACTGCTGCTACTGCTGCTACTGCTGCTACTGCTGCTACTGCTTCTACTGCTGCTACTACTACTACTACTACTACTACTACTACTACTACTACTACTACTACTACTACTACTACTACTACTACTACTACTACTACTACTACTACTACTACTACTACTACTACTACTACTACTACTACTACTACTACTACTACTACTACTACTACTACTACTACTACTACTACTACTACTACTACTACTACTACTACTACTACTACTACTACTACTACTACTACTACTACTACTACTACTACTACTACTACTACTACTACTACTACTACTACTACTACTACTACTACTACTACTACTACTACTACTTCTACTACTACTGCTACTACTACTACTACTACTACTACTACTACTTCTACTATTCCTACTCTTGCTGCTGCGGCTGCTGCTGCTACTACTACGAAATTTAATGACTGAAAGTAAAACTTCATTTTCACGACAACTGAGTATTGAGATTTGCCATATCAAATCAAACCAGAGATAAGTACTGTAAAACATAGCAACCACCTGCGCTTGATCATATATCGATTATATTACTCTCTACTCGTTATTTCATATGTCCTCTATCGAAGTATTGCTTTCTAGTATTCCTGCCAAATCTATGTGATTGTGTTAACATGCCTTATAAATCCGAGTTATTTTATTTCTAATTGGATAGACACACATACATTTGAAGCGATAAACCGTGCGAAAAAACACCAATGTTTGATATCCCATCTTTTCACCAAAACAGTCCGTTTTCACAAACATTTATTTAAGAAGAGATGGTTTCAAACATATATGCTGCCTAACTCTACTTATAGCAGAGTCAAGAGTGATCTTGACCTTAGATCTCGTCAGGACTTACCGGCATGTTTATTTATATGAGTCACGTTCTGAGAAAACTGGGCATAATGCATGTGCGTCCGCACAGGCTTATCAGGGACGACACTTTCCGCCTAAACTTGATTTTCGGCAAGGATGGACTTCCTTGAATCTAAAAAAACCATAAAAGCGGAAAGTGCGCAAATCTAAATTTTAAATAAACAGGCAGCTTAAATCAACAGATAAGAATGAGTTATAGCTGGCCAATATCAACCCTGTCACTGAACTGTATGCACGTATATTGAACTATTGTTTAGAAGAATACATTAGTTTATAGAAGCAATTTGATACGACTGACGCGTACATAACTTAATATACTGTTATAGTCTGATAAAATTCGTTTCAAAACGAACGAACAACATCGAGTGCAAATATAGGAAACAATTTATTCGCGAAACGTTCACCAGTGCCTGGTCAATGTTGTCGAGCTAAGGTTGAGGCAATTGAAGAAGTAAATCTCAATTCCATAAAAACTTAAAAAACGATTATCTTTTTAACAAATGGATATTTATATATATCTTACAGACACTAACAAGAATATCACTTAAACTGATGGTTGAGTCTCAGTTATTCGCGCATATATAAGAGTAAGCACTGAGATGAAAAACGCAAAGGCCATTCCGCACATCACAAGATGACGTGCACGTGTATATGTTCTGAATTGTTAAAAAGCACATACATTGAAACGATATAGATATTCATTTATTTTTTTTGTAAAACATGTATACGCGCATTCCTCCCTCATCCGACCCTAACATGGAGAAATGTCGTCGTGGTGACCTGGGCGTTTGATTTCCTTGTTTGAAAATCATTACGATTCTTCTTTCGTCAAGACTAAAACTAATTATATGAGTTTTAGCGTATTGAAAAGTTAGCGATTCTCAACATAACTCGGTAATCGGACGTGTAAAAACTTTTTTTCAGACTTTAAATCCTCGGAGTTTCGTGGGAAGACGCATGTACCTTTCAGGCAATTACCGAATACATATGAGCCTTGCTCTGTGAAAAGGGTGTTAAATGCATGTGTGTCAAGTATCGTCCCAGATTAGCCTGTGCAGTCCACACAGGCTCATTAGGGACGACACTTTTCGCATAATCTGGATATTTGCTAAGAACAGACTCTTAAAACGAAAAATATCATAAAAGCGGAAAGTGTCGTCCCTAATATTCCTGTGCGGACTGTGCAAGCTACTCTGGGATTACACTTTACGCACAGGCATTAAACCCTCCATTTTACAAAACACAGCCCATATTTTTGAACAGGTTCTAAGTAGTCGGAGTTCTGGTTGTTTGCATCCGTCTTCATGTTATTTTCATCATGACCTCGGCGTCCTGGGTTGACATAAGAATCGCGTCTTCCATTCTGCAAAATTGACATTGCATAGTACCACGTGAAAACAAGTGTGTTGCTAAAATGTGTACCCTGTGTGAGTAAGTGATAAAAAAGAGCGTTGAACACTTGACTTTTACGATCACGTGATATCACGTAGTGTACTATTCATCCGACTAGTCATACATGCACATCAGTGCTCGTTGTATACACGAGATTGGAGCTTGTAACGACAGACACAATACGGGCGGTTTATAAACGTAAAGGTATGTGATTCAATTTTTAAACACATTAACTTCGATTTAATTAACAATAATCACACTCAGCATTGTTAAATGATATTGATGTCTGACTTCAATATTTTACTTTATGCTTTCCGATGGTTTATAGAGAAATATCAGTGAAATACAAGTGGTATTTCACTATTTTAAACAGCGAAAAATGACAGTGAAAAATATCGATATTTTTCATTGTTTTCCTGTGAAATGACGTCATATTTTCGACGAAATGACGTCATAAATCCAGTTATTCAGAAATTATTCAGTTTTAACTCTTTTACAATGTAAATAAACGATAAAAAGAGCATAAAATAAAAAGAAAATTTGTTGGATTCAATGGAATAGCGATTTTGATTCACTCATGATCATAAAAAATACATATTTTTACCCGTGGCTGCGCCACTCGTGAAAATATTATTTTTTATGATCACTCGTGAAATAAAATCGATATTCCATCGAATCCAACACATATCCTCTATGTATTTATAAAATATCAAATAACATAGAATTAGCACCATCTTGGAAGGTATTGTGTAATTATTGATAACTTTTAAACATATTATAAACAACACGCTTTTTTATGTAAGTTTATATTCGTATTATATTCTGATCATACGCACATATAATGTATGTTCTACAATTGGTTACATGTTGGTAGTCTAAAACATAAGGCGTTTGACGCGGGTTAACTGATACTTTTTGTATAAGAGCAAATTTCCTGAAGCTTAACTTATTTTCAAAAAGGATCATAATATTCGCTTGTTTTGCTACATTATCGAGATAGTCTATTACATTTCCCATATCGTTTCAAATCTTACGATGTCAATTCCTTTCTTTAGTGATTTTTTTAATGAGTATGATACGAATTGTGATGTAAGATAAACTATCAAGCTGGTGTTTTGTAAAAAAAAAGTTAAATCCATTTTATTTTGAATTTGCGTGAGCGTCTTGAGTCTGTTTCGCTCTATACCACATTTAATGGCACGTATTTAAGACGCGAAACTGATTTAACACAGAGAAGGTCGTTTATTACCACTTTTATCATTACAAACTGTTATTTAATGCCTTAAGCATTCCGTCGTTCATAGTAAAATGCAACATGCAGGATCGCTATTTCTCATTAAAATTGTATTGATTGTACATATGGTGCTGTTCATTGAAAGTGTGCCAGTGATATAACTTAAATATGCCTTTAAACACAAGAGTATGCTTGATACGTTTTAATTTCAAGTTTTCCTGAATAAAGTGGGTAGTATGTTTTTTTCCAGACGTTCACGCGACAATGGCCATTTCCTATTTTGACCCAAAATTCCCAGATATCGTAATTAAGAGCCTTTTTCAAAAGTACGACACGGACAACAGCGGCATTCTCGACCGGAAGGAGCTTTCAAGTTTACTGGAAGACGACCTTGGCCTGACCACTCGCCAAGTGGACGTATATTTCCATCTATTGGACAGAGATGGCAATGCCAAAATCAGTCCCGACGAATTATGCACCTGGCTCCGTAGCAACGAGCGATTTAAAATGGTGAACGACAAGTCGCGCTTCTATGCGGTTTACAAAGCAGTGGATATGTTCAAAAAATATGATAAAGATGGAAGTCAGTATATCAGTTTTGAAGAGTTGAAAGGTTTGTTGTTCGAACATGGTCGCAATATTGACGTTAAATCCGCATTCAACTCAATGGATCAGGACGGAAATAGAAAGATATCGTTTCCGGAGTTCTTGAAGTGGCTGATTTCGGTAAAATTATATTGACAGCTTCTGCACGATTTACATGTGACGTGATATATATTTAAGCATGAAATATTATAATGCGTATATACATTAAGTCACGAAGATTTCATTCTTCTTAGTGGTATTGCTGTGCCACACATCCTGTTTATGACTACTAAAATTATAACTTACTTATACCATGCTATTCTAGACACATATTTAATCTAGAATGTCGATGTGCAATACAGCGAAGAAACGATATAATACATTAGTAGCAGGTGGATTGCTGTTAAATTTCAACAATGTTACAAATAAAACGAAACCTGCAATACAAAACAGACTTTAATGTGTTACAACGTTCGATTGTGCATTTGTATATGTGCACTTGTTTATTCTTATGTTCACATTTTCAATATGAAATAATGCAATCACATATTAAACATAAATTATAAAACTGAAATACTAGTACCTCATTGAACAAATGTACTATTAAGTCGGTACGATTTAGAAGTATAAACTAACTACAAATTATACATCATTAATTATTAAATAAAACGTGTTCAACCAATGTGTTAAAGCACCTAATTACCAAGTAACGGTTATACCAGCCGGCAAGTAAATCAACAAAGAAAAACGTTAGTAAGGAAAGACTCGGACTAAAAACTATTGAAACTTGGGATAACAAATGTACCTTTATGACCTTATATTGTTACATGTGTGTGAATAAACTCTTTGCAAATAAAATATTTCGGCAAGGGTTATGTCTTGTTAACTTTTTAAAGAAAAATCAAATACTCATTTGATCCGCACGCTTGCTAACAAGTAACCAGTGAAGTGATTTACAGAGGTCAAGACCCGTTTGAGTTCTTGAATCAAGATTAACAACAAACCTATTCAGCTTGCTCAGACTTGTTTGGAATTTAGTTTTAAGCACTTGCAGGAATTTTAATACCTAATTCAATATGCATTGTCAAAGCGACATTTTGAAATTGAATTTTAAACTAAAGCGACATTGGATAAGAACAATAAACAATAACTTTTCAGTTTGTCGAGTAAGGTAACTTTTCTTTCTTTATAATACATATTTACCTACCTTTATCCTTCTTTAATTCAGAGCGTGCAATGGAATCAAATGGCAAGGTCTGTTAAATCAAAGCTCCTAAGTATTTTACACGAATGTCTAATTCAATAGCAAAGCCAATAAATTATATATATCAACGAGAGCTTGGCAGGAGTCGATGTTATTAACTTTACCAACTACAAGGACACAATTTCATAAAATAGTCACCGACTTACTTAGTACATAATGTCTTTGATATATTTAGACCGCTGTGGAAATATCAATGGCGTAAATAAAAAAATGGACACATTCAGGGCAAGAGGTTCGGTTATAATATGATCATTACAGACACCCCCATCAAACATATAAATCATGTAAGCATACTATACCAACAAGACAGCATTTGCCACTTTTATATAAAGAAACGCGCACAAACAGTTTACGAAAGAAATGTCTGCAAGTCAGTTCGATTATAGATTAAAAATAAAAACACATGTGTTGGAAATAATATCATAATTTACCTAAAACTTATCAGATTAATTTGTTTAAAATAGTAACTGTTTTGTTTGTCAAACGGATATCTTCAGATATACGCTGGACTAAAACCATTTACTTGCATGAGTTGACATTGTTTTCGCATAAATAAAGAATAACAGGTTAGTGTTGATTAAAGATCAGGTTTATCATGCGAGGCTTAGAAAACAAAAAGCACGAGACTTGGCGAGTGCTTTTTCGTTTTCGTGCCGAGCATGATAAACCTGATCTATAACCAACTCTAATCTATCATATATCCCCAGTTTTATTCAGTAAACCTTTTTATTGAAAAAAAGTTTATTTGGATAATTTCGCTGGATTTATGACGTCATTTTGTCGAAAAAAAATGACGTAATTTCGTTCCGTGGTTTCAAGCAGAAATTTAATCAACGGGCGATAATAAGTGGGATAATATAACATTCGCTGGTCTATGCGAATACATTCTATCTGGTATTGCCTCAATGCTTCTTGCGTCTTTCAACGAAACTACGAAAGTCTGAAGTCTGAAAAAAAGCTTTTACACGTCCGATTTCCGAGTTATGTTGAGCATTGCTAATTTTTCAATAGGCTAAACCTCGTATACAGTAATTAGTTTTAGTCTTGGCGAAGAAGAATCGTAATGATTTTTCAAACAAGGAAATCAAACGCCCAGGTCACCACGACGACTTTTCTCCATGTAAAGGCCGGGGGAGGGGGGGGGGGGGGATTGCGCGTATACATGTTTTACAAAAAATTCAATGAATATCTATATCGTTTCATTGTATGTGCTTTTTAACAATTCAGGACATATACACATGCACGTCATCTTGTGATGTGCGGAAAGGCCTTGATTCGATTATTAACAGTATCGAGAATCATCGCGCTTATGCTTAATACATTAGTCAATATGGTGGAATAATTATTGTTAAATTAATCAAAAATAATATTTATCATTGTATTGTTGAAAACACATTAAGAATCTTTTATTTAAATACCATAATTATATTGCTGAATATTTTCATTTAACATATTTCTGGTCTAAAGAAAATTCCAGGTCACCTAGTTCACGGATAGCGTCTTTATTAACGATCATTTTACTGGCCGCGTACTCTGGTGATGACCTGTTTATAAACTGACATTCACACACTGGCCGCGAATTGACCCGATACAGGTTTCGCGGGTTGAAATGCAATGCATTAAAGTGAGGCCTCGCTTCAATGCTCTTTATACTTCTACATGTTAACATGTTGACCGGAATATGGAAGTAAGTACTAAATATGAGAACAAAGCCTTTAAGTATAAACGCTTTTGCGCTGGCAAATCTCTGAAAATAAAAGGTGCACGCACAAACTGTATTGATGTCTAGAATTGAGTGTAAAATTGTTCTATCTATTAAGCCTTTTCATTAGAGATAATCGTTTCATGCAGTAAAACAGTGTTACAAAGACGCGGATATGTTTCCAATGTTCTGGTGGTATACTCAAATCAGCCAATTGAATAAATGAAATGTATTCATTGGTACCTAGCCGCGGGAAATTTTGAATTTTATTGGACACTTACAAAGGTCAGGTAAGGTGGAAAGCTGGCTTAATACAGCTATGCCGAAAATCGATTTGTTAAAAAGATAATCGTTTTTTAAGTTTTTGGGGAATTGAGATTTACTTCTTCAATTACCTCAACCTTAGCTCGACAACATCGACCAGGCACTGGTGAACGATAAGCCAAAGTTTCACGCATTTATTGTTTCCTATATTTGCATTCGATGTTGTTCGTTCGTTTTGAAACGAATTTTATCAGACTATAAAAGTATATTAAGTTATGTACGCGTCAGTCGTATCAAATTGCTTCCATAAACTAATGTATTATT
>NC_068357.1:51086187-51163687 GCF_020536995.1 Dreissena polymorpha | reverse complement strand
AAATCTATTGTCATCGTTTCTCTTGAGACACGAACATCTTCAATTGGTCACACTTTTAACATGGTGTTAATGATGGCAGCTTCCATGATGTCTAAGGTGCACAAGATATATTTAATCTACAAATGCGTTATCAAATAATTGAACCACTGCATCAAACTCCATTGTGAATATCGCCGAAGGTATTTTGTTTACTGTTGTGTCACTAATGTCCGTCTCGAGATTTTCTTGTGTTGGGCTATCATCCAGCAATAAGGACCACGCGTTTCACTTAGAGAGAAAACCACGATATTGTCCCTATGCTTTATATTTTCACGAAGTATCTTCTTCAATTCGTTGTGGAAAGCGTTGTGTTGAAACGTCGGTCATCCATTATCAACTTTATTTACAATATGGGACATACTTTTTCATACAGATCTTTAACGCATTTATTGTACTACACTTCATATTTAAAATTCAGGTCATGTTCTCTTTATGAACTTTTCAACATAACTCTGATGCAAAATACTTTATAGCATACTTGTGCCCACAGTGTCACATAGTGGGATAACATTTCTATAAAACCTCCATGAACGTTTTAGAGGTTACAACAGACGCATATATCAGTATATTTTAACTGCACGATTCAAGCGACAGAATACATAGAATTCTGACTTCAAATTACATATGTTCTTACATATATACAAACATTTAACAATACCTGAAATATATACACATGTACACAAAACATACCGGCGCTATATTTACTTCGTCATTGTACTTTCTTATTTGTACACATTTTTACTGCCTGCCTCACGCATTTATATTATTAAATTACTTTCTCATTTATATGTACTTTTCTGATATCTTTATTTATATAATAATACATAAATCTTAGTAAAATTCTAACCATCTTTGTTGATTTGTACGTTCTTAATTAAACGGAGATTTAAAAATTCCTTCCTTTACTAGATTTTATTTATTGTATACTGGTAGGATTAAACTGTTCAGGAATTATCGCTTGTTATACCGAAGTATTTTTCTAACAAAACCAGAAGAGAATGAAATTTATTTTTTATTAATACTTATTAGTCAGTAAATAACAGCAATGCAGGCGTGCCTTCTACAACCGAGCATAAACGATACAGCATCATGCTTTGTAAAGAAACTGGAAAGATTGCTTTGTACATAACTATATATTGTTACAATTCATAACAATATAATTATAAAACATAGCAATATGAAATTCTTCTAAATTTCATGGTCATTGCGCCTTTTTACTTTCGACCTCTAACTAGATATTTTTAAAGTTCCCTTCCCGAACACTTACAATTTCATAATTTATTAATAAACTGACATTATCTTCATCCAGGTACTTCGCCTAAAGCCCTAGCCATGCGCCACATAAAATACATGTGCTGCGTAGTTCGGTGGAATAAAGACGCTCACATATTATATAACGATTTATTGACATTTATATTGCCATTTAACAAGACGCTTTTCAAGTTCACACAATAGTCTAATAAACAAGATACATGCAGTACGCTAAACGGTCCCCGCGACAAAAAATAGGTATTTACGACGTATGGTTTTCTGGCGTGTACTGACTAATTTATACATAATGTCTTAAAACTCAGTCATTAAATCAAGCATAGGTTAATGAATCCGGACAAAAAACCAGTCGCTTGTGATACCTCCATATCCGCGCCACGTCTAGGATTTGGTGTTAATGACGCCATGCGGATCCTGATGAAAGCGCAAATGAAAGTCTTAATATCCACCAATCGTATTTGTAAAAGATCTATAGTGCGTCCTTATATCAAAACCCACAGATAAATATTAATGCACTACATTATTTCGGTTCTTATGTCGTAGCTTCCACGTATCAGTCACGCCATACTAAACACGCAGTACATGAACACCAAAACTAACGACCAAACAGGACAAGAATAATCAATCCAAGAGCATGTTCATTGCATTTTTTCCTGATTAAAGAAAGGTGATTTTGGTGCAGATTACATTGTAAACCATGCTATTTACCCATATGTAATCCAAAAGGAGCAAAACGACAAGTTGCATAGGTGACCAGATTTATAATATTCCGGCGGGCACCAACAATTTTCTTTGGTCAATTCAAATTTTGGGAACCAGCAGGCTTTTTATTATGAAAACGCGAACGACAACGCGGAACGATATCGAATTTTCGTAATCGTTATCGGATTTTTTTTAAAAATATTGTTGTTTTATTATAATACATGTTGTGCAAGAATATGTCATTGATAAGACATTAGGGCAAATTGTTCAGATCAGTTCATCGCTCATATCCGTGATCGTTTAGTTGTTAGTAATGCGCGTTGTGGCCGCTACAGCCCAGGTTCGAATCTCGGTCACGGCAAAGTCTGTGACAGTAGTTGTCTCGGCACTGTTGAACAAAATTTTTCCGTCATTAGCAATTTGCTATTTTATCTTTACAAACCGGTATCACATTCAATTTCGTGACCACAAAAATCGCATAAAACTCTTATGATTGTGCATTAAATTAGAACGACTTAACAAGTTCAAGTGTGTTGTGCTATCTAAAAGGTGTCCATAATGAAAATCGTGGCTTCGAGGTGTATGTCACGAGAAAGGGAATTATGGGATACCAATATCGTGCTTGACTTGAAATTGTATATCACACAAAGACCTGTATTCACGAACAAAAAAATCTCAGACTTATAACTACCTTAGACAGAACATTTTATAAACTATATATAACAGAATAGCGTTTTGTGTTGAGCCTTACAAGGCAAGCAATAACTCTCAATAGTATTGCATCATTTTTAGTATATATCAATTTAAGACCCAGGACTAGACCAACGAATAGGTTGATGAATGCGGATCAATAGCCCGACACATGTGAGATCACCATGTTTGCGCCACGCATTGGATTTGGGTTTAAGGACGCCAAGAGGACCTAATGAAGCGCAAAAGAACAATTATATTATTCAAACGTCTTTATCACAACCAACAGGTCCACATTTATTCATTCCGACGCATCACTTGTGCTTTACCTCATTTCGGTTCTTATGTAGCAGCTCCAACATATCAGTCATGCCATACTGAGTAAGCAGTACGTCAGCACCAAAACTATCGACCAATCAAGACAATTGCAACCAATCCAAGAACATGCTCATTACGTGTTTCAAGATAAAAGACATAAGAGTTTGGTGATGATTTCATCGTATAGAGTGCTATTTAAGCATATGCAACCCAAAAGGAGCCATACGCCAATCGCATAAGTGACCGGTTTAATATTTTAGCAGCGGCTACGAACACTTTGCTTTTGTCCATATGAAGTAGGGGAAGCAATTAGCCTTTTATTAGCTAATAGACGAGACGAGAACCTAAACGCGAAATAATATAGAAGCTTTGTAATTATTATTCCAAGTTTTCGAAATCTAACTTTCGCAATTTGATGATTCAGATTCTGTGCATTCTTTAAAGCTGACTCTAGCAGAATACCTGTTTATATTGTGGTCTTATTATTGGACCTATATAGTAATAATATGTCATTGATCTGACTTTGAAACAAGGAGCTTGGACCAGTTTAGCGCTCTAAGTCGTAATAGTACAGTTGCTAGTACTTCGCGTGTTGGCAGCGACAAAAACAGGTTGGAATCCTGGAAACTCCAAGATCTTGACAGGCGCGGCCTCGGCACTGCTGAACATGTTTGTATCATCCGCAATTAAGAGTTTCATATTTCTTTTTAACACACCGGTATCACCCTCTATGAAGTGATCACAAAAATCGTGTAATACTTGAATATACTTGAATATGAATATGAAATATGAATGGCGAAACATTTCAAGTATGTTATGGTATCCACACCGTGTCCATAATGCACATATGTCTATGCCCTCCATAACAAGAATAAAGGACATACACTTTCGTGTTTGGTTTGACATTGTATTATTACAAAAGAACCCATTTTCACCGAAAAATTGTCCGACTTGAGACTACGAAAAAAAACAATATCACATCTTTAACCTAAGTTTTCATAGTTCTCTATGTTTGAGTCTAACAAGGCAGCTAACAACTCTCTATATATTTGCATCATTGCTAATATTGACCAATATTAAACTTAAAAGTACGAAAAAAATAGTCTAAATAACGCCATTCTTAAGTCGTGAGATCAAGAAAAGGTTGGTGAATGCGGACCTTATGAAAGCTAAAATAAAAACAATATCCAGCCAACATTTGTAGGAGACCTATACGACGTCCGTAAAACAATCAATAGGACCAATATTACATGATTGAGAGGCATCACTTGTGCTTTACCTACAATTTATCAGTCACGTCATACAGTAGATGAGCACCAAAACTTACGACCGAACAGGACATTTATAATCAATCCAAGAGTATGTCCGTTGAAATTGTCCAGATTAAAGAAATGTGAGTTTGGAGTAGATGGCTTTGTATGCCGTGCTTTATAAACATATGCTACATTAAATATAATCGTCTTGATCGTTTTTTCGTGATTTCGTTTTTCATATGTTATTTGCATTCTTAAGCGCTGACTTAAGAAAAATGTCTTTTAAAGGGACCTTTTCACGTTTTAATAAATTGACAAAATTGAAGGAAATTGATTCAGGTGTGCAAATTTGTGTTGTATTTATGTAATTAGCATTGAAACGGTAGTACTGAACATTTAGTATGATCTAAAATATTTATTATATGGACGCGAAACGCGAAGCGATTGAATAATTTGGAAAGCTCTCTTGTTATCGTTTTTTGTGTGACACAACGAGAATTACTTATATAAAGTATAAAATACTTGCATTCATATGCCAGCACGAATGGGCGAGTAGTTAAAGCGATAGAGTTTTACTCCAAGAATAAGTGGTTCGACATCCGGTGCTTATTACTTATTTTTCGTTCTTTATTTTTTGTTATATACTGGAACTCTTAAGCTCTTTTATTTAAACTTATCAATTTAAAGCATTATATTGCAAACTTCAGAAAATGCCAAAATTTGTGAAAATATCCCGTAAATATTGTGGTTTTATTAATGGACCTTTCGAGCTGGAACAATTTATTGATAAGACATGAAGACAACTTAACTATATCAGTTCAGTTGGCACAGCCGTGATCGTATAGTGGTTAGTACTTCGCGTTGTGGCCGCGACAACCCAGGTTCGAATCCTGGTCACGGCAAGATCTGTGACAGTCGCTGTCTCGGCACTGCTGAACAATATTTTTTCACCATGATCAATTTGGAGTCGTCTCTTTAAAAACCGGAATCACACTCTATTTAGTAATCATTAAACGCATAGTACTTATATGATTATGCATTAAATAAGTACGGCAAAACTCTAAGTTCCCTGAGCTATCTATCCAATCTATATAATGCATATAGTTGCTAATAAATTAATGTCCTCCAGGATAAAGAAATAAGGATGAACACTATCTTGTTTGGCTTGAAATTGTAATATCACACCAGGGTATGTATTCACCAAATTATTCTCAGTCTTAAGACTACGAACTGTTTTATATACTGTATATAAACTTTATCAAGTTTATTGTTGAGTCTAATTAGGCAGGTAACACGTCAAAATATAATTGCATTTTTTTAAAATTATAGATCAGTTTAGACTCATAACTGTGAACAATAACAGTCTTAAAACTCCGTTCCTAAGTTATAAGACCAAGACATTAGTTGGTGAATGCGGATGAAGAGCCCGTCACTTGAAAGATCCCCATGTCCGCGCCAAGTCAAGGATAAGGCGTTTATAACGTCATAAGAACAAAATAAAAGGACTAAAAATAACAATATATCAACCAAACGTATTTGTAGAAGATCTGAAATGCGTCGTTATCAGAATCAACAGGTCATCATTAATGCATTGCTACGCATGCCCCGCGCTTTACCGCGTTTCGGTTCTTATGTCTCAGCTACTACGGTTCCATTTCCGTTAACTGTTTATAACATAATATATGTGGTCAGACAGTCGGCTAAAAAAGAACTAAATGCAAAAGATACTATCAACAACTTAAGCTGTTTATGACATAGTATCTGTGGTAAGACAATCTGCTCGAAAGAGTTTTAAATGCACATACTTGTGTCCGTTAATATCAATTGCTCTATTATAATCAGATGTAGGAGAAGAATGACAATATAAATTACTTCAGGATCGATCACCATACAAGTGTATACTTTGAGAGGTATCCAGATAGTTATATTCTTAGACTTTATTAATAGATACACATAATTACAATTAATCTGCCTTTGATAAACATAAAATCCTGATGGTACGGCCGATTCTTAAACAAAGTCATGGTGTTAGTATAGGTTTTGTTGTAGTGTAGTTAGGAACTAGTGATTAGCAACCAATGTGCTATTATCAAAACATTTACGCAGTCTGTGTTAGTGCAGATGAAAATTGCACAGTAAATTCCACTTAATACTTATTTGGTCATTTTCCACGGAAAGACAAAACATTTATAAATAAACTGTTTACAAATGATACTTATGCCATTTATCTTTAATGAACAAAATTAATTGAAGTGGAAAATGCCAAATTAAATCAAATGTAATTGTTTTTTAGAACATAATTAATTGGTCTTAGGTCTAGGAAATGTTGATAAATATTTTCCCAGGTCATTTTGAAGCGAAGAGCACACAATTCACATCCGAACAATCGTTTCCCGTTCAGACTGCGTCAGCTTGTCATGAATACTGGAAATAAGGGAGACGAACATTACATGGCAGTGAAAGAACTTTGTATGCACCGAATGAAAATCAGCATTATTCATTCATTATAATTTCAGCTTCAAAAGGATCAGCTATTATAATTTATGTTTATTAAAAAGGTACTCTGCTTTTTAAATCTCCAGTGCATTTTAACATTTGATTAGTACATATCAAGCCTTACCAAATGGTTTTAAATTATTATTTCATTTATTAAAATCATTATCCCTTGAAATAATAATAACCATCATGTTGAATTTTTAGCTTCATATATATCAATACATGTATAACATGTATATTCTGAGGAAAACACATAAAATATAAAATATTTTCCGATTATCGTAAATATCTTTTTAAAGTGAAATGTAACCTGCTGTTGGTAGTATTTTCATCTTAGAAATTCTCTACTTCATCTATTTCATCATCCTTTTCACATTTTAGTAACATCACTCTTCAAAGCATCTCCCTTAACTCCCGTACTTCAATCTTCATTATCACAGATAGCTATGACTGCTCATCGGAGCTCCCTAATTTGTTGACAAAAATGATTACTGCAATTGTTCATTTACTTAGCATTATGCACAATTGTATTTTATTGCTCATTGTGGGAAGTCAAGCAGGATTAATTACATCAACACAAGGTATACCAGACTGTCAAGTGATAGCAATATTCCTACCATAATATGTTCTGTCTCACGCATTTACGTTATTAGGAATTCTTTCTTATTTATATGGAGATTTTTAGAAAACTATGAAAAGAACATTTTACCTTTTGTATACTGGTGGTTGAAACTTGATTGGAAATATCACTCGTTTTAAAGTAGTTTTTCTAGCAAAAAAGAAAGAGAATGAACTACATTTGTGCTAAATACTTATAAGTAAGTAACAGCAATACAGTCGTACCTTCTACAATCGATCATTTAAGAATAACGATACATCACTTTTGCTCAAAACATTCTGGGATGATTGATTTGTACATACTTTTATATTCTTTTCATACATTAAAATGTAAAATCCTTCAAAGAATTCTTAAAATTTCGTTGCCATGACGGCTTTTTACTATTTACTTCTAACTAGATATTTTTATTTTCAAATCCTGTAAATTGATAATGCGATCATTTATGAATAAACTTACTTTATTTTCATCGAAATTATCCTCTTCCGTAGCCCGTAATCGAAATAAGTGACTGCTGTTGTTTGCTTCAAACCGTATTCATGCGCACCTTAAAAGACGTGCGTTGCGTAGTTCAGTGGACTAACGACGTTCGTGACTGTTCATTAAAATTTATTTTTCTATTTAAAACGACGCTTCCCAAGTACACAAACTATTATAGTCAACAAGATATATGCGAGACACTAAACGGGTCCGCGACAAGAAATTGTGAATCGTTTATATCTGGCTGTCTGGGATGTACTGACTCTCTTATACATAATGTAAAAATATTGATATACTTTGAAACACCATACATGGTGAAATTCGTAAATTCAACATAAAATGTTCAGCCGATTAAACGTTAAGTGTAATATATAAATGACATTTAAGCCTTGGGCATAGACAGTATATCAGAAATTGTCTCAATACATTTATTTATAAAATGAACTTTGTCCATGTTTAAAACATGTATGATGTACGAATATTTTATCAAAGTTGGGTTATTTTGTTACAACAGTTCTTTACAGTTAGACGAAGAAAAAACAGTCTCAAAACACCATTTTTTCTGTCATAAGACCAATAATAGGTTATAAGTGCGACCAAAAGCACGTCACTTGTGAGACCAACATGTTCGCGCCATGTCTTTGATTTGGGGTTAAGGGCGCCATGAGGACCATCTGAAAGCGAAAATAAAAATAGCTACTATACATATGTGTATAAACTCTTGACGGCGTCCTTATCACAACCAGTAGGTCAACATTAAATCCTTGCGATGCATCACTAGTGCTTAACTTCGTTCGGGGTTTTATGTAGAAGCTACAATGTATCAGTCACGCCAAACTATTCAAGCAGTAAATTGGCATCAAAACTGCCGACCAAACAGGACAACAAATAATGAATATAGGAACATGTTAATCGCAATTTTTCCAGGTTAAAGAAATGTGAGCTTGGTATAGATAGCATTTTATACAGTGCTGTTACACAATATGTAGCCTAAAAGGAGCTTTAAAGGCGGAACAAACAATTTATTTTTGACCATATAAACCTTGGTAAAAAACTAGTGATTTTTGTTCAAAACGCGAACGACACAGCAAAGCTATATCGAATATACGTACACTATCGGTATTCCGAGTTTTCGTATCGAACTTTCGCCATTATGTGTGTCATTTTCTTTGCATCCTTAAGCGACTACGCTAGCATAATGCTTTATAATATCCTGGTTTTATAATTGGATCTCTCGAGCAAGAATAAATTACTGATAAGACTTAAAGACAAATCATTACTAACAGTTCAGCGCGCATAGCCGTGATCGTATAGTGGTTAGTACTTCGCGTTGTGGCCGCGACAACCCAGGTTCGAATCCTGGTCACGGCAAAGTCTGTGACAGTCGCTGTCTCGGCACTGCTGAACTGTATTTTAATTGTCATCAGCACTTTGGAGTAATAACCGGAATTTAGTGTTCACACAAAATATGTTTTAAAGGGTTAAACGAAGTTCAAGTATGCTCAGCCATTTTAACAGCTTCCATAATTTATCTAGTTGCTTATAAGCTTATGTACTACATGAACAAGCATTAATGCCAAACAATATAGTGTTTAGATCAACATTGTACTAGTACACAATGATATGTATTCCACAAAAAAATCTCTACTTAACGACGACGCAAAATGAACAGTCTTATAACACAATTGTTTTATTTATCTTCATTAATTTATGGTCGAGTCTTCTTTTAAAGCAGCTGTCAAAATGATTGCATAATTCGTTATAAAGATCTCTTTCGGAGTTAAAACTACGGTTATAAAACTATAAAAGACCAAGAATAGGCTGGTGAAGGCAGATCAAGAGCCCGTCACTTGTGAGATCATCATCTCCGCGCCACGTCTTGGTTTGTTGCTAAGGATGGCGTGAGGATCTGATGAAAACGCTAATAAATACGATCATATCAACCAAACGTATGTGTAGAAGAGCAATACGGCGTGCTTATCACAACCAACCGGTCAACATTAATTCATTGCGACGCATCACTTGTGCTTTACCTCATTTCGGTTCTTATGTCGCAGTTACAATGCAATGTATCCGTCACTCAATACCAAGCAAACAGTACATGAGCAACACAATAGACGATAAAACAATAAAATAATAATAAAACCAATAATATGTTCATAGTTTTTTTTCAGATTAGAGAAATGTGAGTTTGGTGTATATTGCATTGTGTAACGGCAGGGTGCAGGATCAGCGTTGTTCTCAGTGGTTTACTTAGGCCACAATTAAAATATTGTCGGTTTGCCCTTTACCGACCCTAAATTTTACAGGTGGGTAGGTAGGTAGGAAAATTATTTTATTTTATATGAGAAATTATATTTGTAATACACTAATAGTCTATGAATATTTAAAACTCTTTTATTAAAGCACTGTTGCAGTGTACGAAGCCCTATGTAGCTTAACATTATCTTGTTTGCTGTTTCTTGCATATATTAATATCAAATGCATGCTTGTGTGTTATTACATCAAATATTTGTTCATTATATGATGTTAATTGCTCAAATGCATTTGTAATTATTTAACAGCCAGACAGCTTTTATTTTTAACTTAAACCTTTCCCTTAAATTGGGCTTAATTAGCATGCAACAAGCATTGAAGGAGTGTAGAAAGACAGCCCAAAGCCTTTAATGGAAAAATTCAGACATGGCGAAAGACCGTCACATTTTACAGGCCAGACTTGCCTACCAGGAGAAACAATTCACAGGCCAGTTGAAATTGTTACAGGCCTCAATTTTAAGTGTTTGACTGGTTAGTGCATAGTCTCAGCATGGCAAAGTAAATTCATAAAAGGGCAAACTGAACATTATTATAAAGCATTATTTCTTCTTGAATGCTCTGAGCTTTAATGATTACATACGTACAGCTCAGAGGGTCAATAGCTGGGAGTTGTATTATTGCAACTAACATAAGTATGAAAACTTGATTTGGGGAAATAAATTAAGGGTGTTAGTTTCAGTTTGTGGATATACTAACGCTTTAAACATATATACTTGAGTGTTGTCGATGTATTAAGCTAAGAGACATTAATAAATTAAATAAGTTTACCTTTACATATCCATTTCACTAACATGCCATTACAGTAAACTGTTATGTGTGGCAAACATAATAAAACAGAATATGCACATGAATCTGATTAAACACAGATCCACTTGCATACAAATCAAATCATGTTTGTCTTTTATTTTGCATTTTCGAAAGATAATCCTGTAACTGTTAGATGTATTTTTCTTTGCGAGTAGACTGCATTCCAATTTTCAAACACTTCATCACTTGTTCTGTGACATTCAGTTCATACATTTCCAAATAAAAGAGAGTTTTATTTGTATCTAAAACCTATGCTCCATCGTAGAATGACACGCTCTTTTCATTAATCGATACTAATTATATGATCTCCGTCGTTAATTCGATAGTCATTTGTCCTCGCTGAGCATCGTTATTTCTTTTAATTGTCCGCCATCTTGGATCACGTTAACAACATGTGTACAACGAACGTAAACTCGTATATGTCCAACTACTTTCGCGAACCAATAGTTAAGTATGATGTCGTTCGGCCATTTTCACGGAACACCGCCGATCGCGATGCTGGTTATAGACGCTTGCATTACTGTCTATTCTGGGGCGTATGAAAATCCAACCATCGGAGCGACCTAGATCGGTCAGGGGCGATAATAATAGACAGGGATATAAATACGCGCATGAATAAATATTGCTTTCGGCTCTTTTATCATCGTCGAAAAAAAAGAAAATAAAAAAAAATACGTTTTCAGAAATCGCAATAAAAATTTTTGGGTCGGGGGGTAAAAAGTGGGTCGGTCGGTAAAGGGCAAACAAACTCAATTTTAATTTAGGCCTTACTGGTTGGACAGAATGCAAACACACTCTTAAGAACTTTATTTTTGGATACATCTCATGTTATTGAAATACTATTGCAAATATCTTTAGTGCACATAAGACAGTTTTTCTCGCATTTCGTGCCGATATCTTAAGATTTAAGAATCAATCATTACGTCTGAAATCGGTGAAAATTTTTACGTTGCGTGCAGCATAACTGAGAACATGAATGCGTTTTCAAACTTAAAACAATTGTTATTAATGTAAAAAAAGATATTTAAACAATTTATTTCCGTGAAACTTAAAAAGATTTTTTAAGCGTTGATGTTGATAAAATCGAGAGCTAGTGAAATCCTTGAACACTTTGTGCACATGAACATCTACGCTAAAAAAAACAGCCTCCCTAAATTACCAGTTACAGTTTAGTTTATTAACATGTTAAGCAGCTTACAGCGATCGTAAAATATCCTTTTGAAGGAATTTCAAGTGATAAGGTCAGATTTTCTAGACATTGCCAGTTACTCTTAAAAAACCTATAGCTTTTTATGACAGAATATCTGTGGTATTACAATCTGCTCAAAAGAGTTGTAAATGCACATACGTATGCCAGTTAATATCAATTTGTCTATTTTAATTAGATGTAGGAGATTAATGGCAAAATTAATTACTTCAGGATCGATCACCATACAAGTGTATACTTTGAAAGGCATCCACAAATATTTTCTTAGACTTAGAATTATTGGATAGACATAATTAATCCCACAAGTGGTGATGGTACGGCCAATTCTTAGACAAAGTCATGCTTTTAGTATAGGCATTGTATAGTGTGGTTAGGAAAAAATGATAAGCAACAAATCTGATATTATCAAAACATTTACATATGCTCTGTTAATGCGCGATGTAAATAGTGAAGGAAATTCCACTTAATACTTATTAGGTCATTTTTCACGGAAAGACATAACATTTATTAATAAACTGTGTACCAATGGTACGAATGCCATTTATCTTTAATGATTAATATAAATTGAAATTGAAAAAACCAAATTAGATCAAATGCAACGTGTTTAAAGGGGCCTTTTGACGTTTTGACAAACTGACAAAATTGAAAAAAGTTGTTTCAGATTCGCAAACTTTCGTTTAAGTTATGATATTTGTGAGGAAACAGTAAAACTGAACATTTACCATGCTCTAATATATCCATTATATGCATCTTTTGACGATTTACCTGAAAATTATTTAGCGTTGCAACGCGAAACGATTGAATAATTTGGGCAGTTCTGTTGTTGTCGTTTAATTTTGTGAAACTACGAAGATTGGTTATATGAAGTATAAAATACGTTTGTCATACATATTTGGCAGAATGGCCGAGCGGTCTAATTGATTTTACTCCAGGACTCCAGGGGCACTGGTTCGAGCCCTGCTGAGGTTAACTTTTTTTCTTTTTTACAATTTTATTCTTGATTTTTTTACTGGAGCTTCTTAGATCCAATGTTAACATTTATCAATATAAAGCATTTAAAAACAAACTTCAAAATATGCCAAAATCTGTGAAAAGGCCCCTTAAAGAACATAATAAATTGGTCTTTGGTCTAGGAAATGTTGATAAATCTTTTCCCATATCATTTTGAAACGAGGAGCACAATATTCTCTGGTGTAGAGAATTCTTCAACATAAGCATTCAAGTTGCCTTTAAGCCCATGCTCCCGGAGAAAACAGACATCTAGTTTCTGACACGCTTACACATCCGAACAATCGTTTCCCGTTCAGCCTGCGACAGCTTGCCATGAATACTGGAAATAAGGGAAACGAACATCACATGGTTGTGATTCAACTTCCTTTTACCTTTTGTATACTGGTGGTTGGAACTTTATTGGAAATATCACTCGTTTTAAAGTAGTTTTTCTAGCAAAAAAAAAAAAGAAAGAGAATAAACTACATTTGTGTTAAATACTTATAAGCAAAAAAGTAACAGATATACAGTCGTACCTTCTACAATCGATCATTGAAGAATAAAGATATACCATTTTTGCTCAAAACATTCTGGGATGATTGATTTGTACATAATTCAATATTCTTTTCATGCATTAAAAAGTAAAATCCTTCAAAGAATTCTTAAAATTTCGTTGCCATGACGTCTTTTTACTTTCGACTTCTAACTAGATATGTTTGATTTTGAAATCCTGTAAATTGATAATGCGATCATTTATGAATAAACTGACTTTATTTTCATCGAAGTTATTCTCTTTCCTAGCCCGTAATCGCACTTAGTGACTGCTGTATTTAGCTTCAAACTGTATTCATGCGCACCATAAAAGACATGTGTTGCGTAGTTCAGTGGACTAACGACGTTCGTGACTGTTCATTAAAATTCATTTTTCTATATAAAACGACGCTTGCCAAGTACACAAATAGTATAGTCAACAAGATATATGCGATACACTAAACGGGCCCGCGACAAGAAATTGTGATTCGTTTATATCTGGGGTGTACTGACTCTCTTATACATAATGTGAAAATAGTAATTTACTTTGAAACACCATACATAGTGAAATGCGTAAACGCAATATACAATGTTCAGCCGATTACACATTAAATGTAATATATAAATGACATTTAAGCCTTGAGCATGGCCAGTATATCATAAATTGTCTCAATAAATAAATTTATAAAATGAACTTTGTCCACGTTTCAAACATGTATGATGTTAGAATATTTTATCAAAGTTGGGCTTATTTGTTACAACAGCTCTTTACAGTTAGACGAAGAAAAAACAGTTTCAAAACTCCATTTTTCTGTCATAAGACCAATATTAGGTTATAGGTGCGGACCAAAAGCATGCTACTTGTGAGACCAACATGTTCGCGCTATGTCTTTGATTTGGGGTTAAGGGCGCCATGATGACCCTCTGAAAGCAAAAATAAAAATAGCTACAATACGTATGTGTAGAAACTCTTGACGGCGTCCTTATCACAACCAGTAGGTCAACATTAAGGGGTGTTGCGGCAGTTTATTTAACCGCGGATATATTTATAGCAACACCGATGATGCTATTATCACAACTCAATATTTTTGTTATCAGTATCATCAGAAATGACCGAGTTGGTTCATAATACAATTGTCAGTGGTTCGATCCCAGGCGGGGGGGGGGGGGGGTTAACTTTATTTTTTCCTTTTTTTTTCTTTCTTTAATTTCATTCTTGTTTTATACTGGAGCTCTTTAGTCATGTTGATTACATTTATCAATTTAAAGCATTTAAACACAAACTTCAAAACATGCCGAAATCTGTGAACATGTAAGTTATTAATGATTAAGGTCTAGTTTGATACTGTATGGTATTATGTTTGCGATAAAATTTGTTTTTTATTAATGTATTTTGGTAAGCTGTTGTGATCCCAGTTAAGATTGTAAACAATTTCTAATGTTTATGCATATTTCTGACAATCTATGTACCGGTACTTGGGTTTTGTCTTATTGCTGTTTTTTTAAATGAAATTTGACGTCTAGACGGTAGGGATAATTAAAACAAAAATCTCTGTTAAAAGTGCGGTGACCCCCTTTTTTTATTTGTGTTTTATGATGAAAATACGTAGATTAACATATCTGAGCAGTTTCGCAGAATTCTATTTGGCAGAATTTTTTTTTAAATTCCATTTATGTGTTTAAAATAGTAAAAAAAATGATGTTTTTTGGGGTGACATAAAATGTTAAAAAATATCATTTTTTAAATTTAACTTGTGTACTCCGTTTTATTGGTATTGTGTGTTTTAATTAAATGGTATATGATGTATCTTAGCTTAAAAATATCTACATGCTGCCAATTTCATAGGTTATTAATTATTTTTACGCAATCAGAGATTTTTCAGTTTTTAGAAAAAGGACATGTTATATAATGGTGAATAAAATCAAAACAAGGCCGGTGATCCTATGTTTTTATTTCATTTTTCATATAGTACTTGTATGTATATCTTAAATATAAATTTTTGACAAAATCTATTTGGTGGAAAAAAATCAGCAAAACTGCAGCAACACCCCTTAAATCATTGCGATGCATCACTAGTGCTTAACTTCGTTCGGGGGTTTATGTAGAAGCTACAATGCATCAGTCACTCCATACTATGCAAGCAGTACATTAGCATCAAAACTGACGATCAAACAGGACAACAAATAATGAATATAGGAACATGTAAATCGCAATTTTTCCAAGTTAAAGAAATGTGAGTTTGATATGGATAGCATTGTATACAGTGCTATTACACAATATGTCGCCTAAAAGGAGCTTTAAAGGCGGAACAAACAATTTATTTTTGACCATATAAACCTTGGTAAAAAACTAGTGATTTTTTGTTCAAAACGCGAACGACACAGCAAAGCTATATTGAATATACGTAGACTATCGGTATTCCGAGTTTTCGTATCGAACTTTCGCCATTATGTGTGTCATATTCTTTGCATCCTTAAGCGACTACACTAGCATAATGCTTTATCATATCGTGGTTTTATAATTGGATCTCTCGAGCAAGAATAAGTTACTGATAAGACTTAAAAACAAATCATTACTAACAGTTCAGCGCGCATAGCCGTGATCGTATAGTGGTTAGTACTTCGCGTTGTGGCCGCGACAACCCAGGTTCGAATCCTGGTCACGGCAAAGTCTGTTACAGTCGCTGTCTCGGCACTGCTGAACTGTATTTTTTATTGTCATCAGCACTCTGGAGTAATAGCCGGAATTTAGTGTTAAAGTCACTATCACGCTCGCCAATACATACGGCTACTGTATTATGCTATAAAAACATTCGACAACAAGTAGTACTATACGATGGTTAATTACAATAGGAAGACCCTAAAAACAAGTAACATTGATGTAAAAACGTTATATTACAAGCATTCGGCAAGTTTTAAGCATCTAAATATCTAAATATCGTTCCACGATGTAATCTACTTTCGCTTTCGAGTCAGGATCGGATTCATTCGGGTTGCGTTCATTTGCATAATTTATACAAGCCATTTTCGCATTCGCTAAGTTCCAGTTACCCAGAATTCATTTTGATTTCACAGAATGATTATTCATGAGAGCTACGTCATGCTTCCGACGCTTACCGTATCCAATCTCGTGTTCGCCCGTAAATGTTCGGATATTTCACGGGAGATATAAATGGAATTATTTGTGGCCACAAAAAAATAAAAACGAGGAATTTGTATCTCGTTAAATCAATTCTACCAGACAACATCTAACGTTGAAATTTTGCATTTTGCTAAAAGGAACATTGATTTTTTTATGGGTTAGCTTTATTTAACGAAATATTCGATATTTTTGAGCGTGATTGTTACTTTAACACAAAATAGCAAAATATGTTTTAAAGGGTTAAACGAAGTTCAAGTATGCTCAGCCATTTTAACAGCTTCCATAATTTATCTAGTTGCTTATAAGCTTATGTACTACATGAACAAGCATTTATGCCGAACAATATAGTGTTGAGCTCAACATTGTACTAGTACACAATGATATGTATTCCACAAAAAAATCTCTACTTAACGACGAAACAAAATGAACAGTCTTATAACAAAATTGTTTTATTTAACTTCATTAATTTATGGTCGAGTCTTCTTTTAAAGCAGCTGTCAAAATGATTGCATAATTCATAATAAAGATCACTTTCGGAGTTAAAACTACGGTTATAAAACTATAAAAGACCAAGAATAGGCTGGTGAAGGCAGATCAAGAGCCCGTCACTTGTGAGATCATCATCTCCGCGCCACGTCTTGGTTTGTTGCTAAGGATGCCGTGAGGATCTGATGAAAACGCTAATAAATACGATAATATGAACCAAACGTATGTGAAGAAGATCATTACGGCGTGTTTATCACAACCAACCGGTCTACATTAAATTCATTGCGACGCATCACTTGTGCTTTACCTCATTTCGGTTCTTATGTCGCAGTTACAATGCAATGTATCCGTCACTCAATACCAAGCAAACAGTACATGAGCAACACAATAGACGATAAAACAATAAAATAATAATAATAAACCAATAATATGTTCATAGTTTTTTTTTCAGATTAGAGAAATGTGAGTTTGGTGTATATTACATTGTGTAACGGCAGGGTGCAGGATCAGCGTTGTTCTCAGTGGTTTACTTACTGGTTGGACAGAATGCAAACACACTCTTAAGAACTTTATTTTTGGATACATCTCAAGTTATTGAAATACTATTGCAAATATCTTTAGTGCACATTAGACAGTTTTTCTCGCATTTCGTGCCGATATCTTAAGATTTAAGTATCAATCATTACGTCTGAAATCGGTGAAAAATTTTACGTTGCGTGCAGCATAACTGAGAACATGAATGCGTTTTCAAACTTAAAACAATTGTCATTAATGTAAAAAAAAGTATTTAAATAATTAATTTCCGTGAAACTTATAAAGATTATTTAAGCGTTGATGTTGATAAAATCGAGAGCTAGTGAAATCCTTGAACACTTTGTGCACATGAACATCTACGCTAAAAAAACAGCCTCCCTAAATTACCAGTTACAGTTTAGTTTATTAACATGTTAAGCAGCTTACAGCGATCGTAAAATATCCTTTTGAAGGAATTTCAAGTGATAAGGTCAGATTTTCTAGAAATACACTAGGTACCTATAGTTTGCTTGGATTTGCTGTGTGTTTTTTTAAGTAAAACTGTTAATGACAGAATATGTATGGTCCGACAGTCGGCTTAAAAAGTACAAAATGCACAAATTATCAAACAGATAGCCAGTTACACTTAAAAAAAACCTATAGCTATTTATGACAGAATATCTGTGGTAACACAATCTGCTCAAAAGAGTTGTAAATGCACATACTTATGCCAGTTAATATCAATTTGTCTATTTTAATTAGATGTAGGAGATTAATGGCAAAATTAATTACTTCAGGATCGATCACCATACAAGTGTATACTTTGAAAGGCATCCACAAATATTTTCTTAGACTTAGAATTATTGGATAGACATAATTAATCCCACAAGTGGTGATGGTACGGCCAATTCTTAGACAAAGTCATGCTTTTAGTATAGGCATTATATAGTGTGGTTACGAAATAATGATAAGCAACAAATCTGATATTATCAAAACATTTACATATGCTCTGTTAGTGCACGATGTAAATAGTGCACTAAATTCCACTTAATACTTATTTGGTCATTTTTCACGGAAAGACATAACATTTATAAATAAACTGTGCACCAATTATACCATTTATCTTTATTGGTTAATATAAATTGAAGTTGAAAATACCAAATTAGATCAAATGTAACGTGTTTTAGAGCATAGTTAATTGGTCTTAGGTCTCGGAAATGTTGATAAATATTTACCCAGGTAATTTTGAAGCGATGAGCACAGCATTCTCTGGTGTATATAATTCTTCAACATAAGCATTCAAACTTTCTTCAAGCCCATGCTTCCCGGAGAAAACAGACATATAGTCTCTGACACGCTTGCACATCCGAACAATCGTTTACCGTTCCGCCTGCGTCAGCTTGCATTGAAAACTGGAAATAAGGGAAACGAACATCACCTTGCAGTAATTAATCTTCCTATGCACCAAATGAAAATTGATATGTATAATTATAATCATTCATTTATAACAATTTTTAGTATTTCATAAGATCAGCTATTATAATTGATTTTTAATAAAAAGGTGCTGTGTATTTGAGTCTTCAGTGCATTTTAACATCTGGTTATTGCATATCAAGCCTTACCAAAGGGTTTTAAATTATTAATATTATTATCCATGAAATAGTTATTTCCATCATGTTGAATTTTCAGCACTACATCTATATCCTTATTACATGTATATACTGAGGAAAACACAAGATTTCCAGATAATTTTAAATACATGTATCTATTTAAAGTGAAAGGTTTCCTGCTGTTGGTGATGTTTTCATCTTATCAATTCTCTTCTTCATCTTTTCATCATCCTTCTCAAGATTGTTTAACATCACTATTCAAAGCATCTAACTTAACTCCCGTACTTTCATCTTTATTTACAACAATTTTCTTGCTGACCTTCACCGTAAATTTAATTGACCTTTACCTCAATTTCAATGTTCCATTTCTCATGACTACCCTCACCTTGGGCTCCTGAAACATTTCAAAATGCACTGTTTTTTGGAGCGAAGAACTGTGGCTGTTAGGTGTGTACATGTCAAACGCCTTCTGAGAGCTCCATGTCTTCCAAGCACACGTTGTCCAGCTGCTCATGCTTCAGACCACCTAAAGTCGTCGCTGTGAAACCGTAGCTCTGGAAAGTGCTCACCAACGTAGGGGTAACAGGCACAGCGATGGTGGCAGCAGAGAGCTATGACTGCTCTTCGAAGCTCCCTTATTTGTTTAAAGTCCATATAAAGTTTGTTAAAAAAAACAAGCGTTTTGTTTTGTTCAAAACGCAAACGATAAAGAAAAGCTATATCGAACCTACACGCTCGGTATTCCGAGTTTTCGTTATCGAACTTTCGCCATTATGTGTTTCAAATTCTTGGAATCCTTAAGCGACTTCTATAGCAGAATAACGAGTGTATACGTTTGATATAGCTTTTCTTTGTCGTTTGCGTTTTGAACAAAAAAACGCTAGTTTTCTTTACCAAACTTTATTTAGACGAAATGTATTTGCTTGTTCCCGCCTTTAAAGCTCCTTTTGGGCTACATATTAAGTAAAAGCACTGTATACAATGCTATCTATACCAAACTCACATTTCTTTAACCTGTAAAAATTGCAATTAACATGTTTTTAGATTGATTATTGTTGTCCTGTTTGGTCGGCAGTTTTGATGCTAATGTACTGCTTGCTTAGTATGGCGTGACTGATAAATTGTAGCTTCTACATAAAACCTTACACGAAGTTCAGCACTAGTGATGCAGCGCAAAGATTTCATGTTGGTCTACTGGTTGTTATAAGTACGACGTCAAGAGTTTCTACACATACGTATAGTAGCTATTTTTATTTTCGCTTTCAGAGGGTCCTGATGGCGCCCTTAACACTAAATCAAAGACATTGCGCGAACATGTTGGTCTCACAAGTGACGTGCTTTTGGTCCGCACCTAATAACCTATTATTGATCTTATGACAGAAAAATGGTGATTTGAGACTGTTTTAGTTCGTAGATCTAACTGTTAAGAGCTGTTGTAACATAATTACCCAAATTTGATAAAATATACTAACATCATACATGTTTGAAACATGGACAACGTCCATTTTATAAATATATGTATTGAGACATTTTCCCGATATACTGTCTTTCCCAAGGCTTAAATGTCATTTATATATTACACTTAATGATAATCGGCTGAATATTTTTATGTTGAATATACGCATTTCACCATGTCTGGTGTTTCAAAGGATAGTAATATTTTTGCATTATGCATAAGGGAGTCAGTACACGACAGACAGCCAAATATAAATGAATCAAAATTTCTTGTCGCGGGCCCGTTTAGTGTCTCGCATATAACTGGTGTATAAACATAGTCAGTGTACTTGGAAAGCGACGTTTTAAATAGCAAAATAAATTTCAATGAACAGGTCTCCGAGCTGCGGACGTTGTTAGTCCACTGAACACGTCTTTTATGGTGCGCATGAAAACGGTTTGAAGCTAAATACAGCATTCACTATGTGTGATTACGGGCTACGGAAGAGGATAACTTCGATGACAATAAGGTCAGTTTATTTATAAATGATCGCATTATCAGTTTTCAGGATTTGAAAATCTAAACTATCTAGTTAGAAGTCAAAAGTTAATAGGCGTCATGACAACGAAATTTGAAGAATTCTTTAAATAATTTTACATTGTTATGTATAAAAAGAATATAGAATTATGTTCAAATAAATCATCACATAATATTTGAGCAAAGTGGTGTATCTTTATTTTTCAATGATCGATTGTAAAAGGTGCGACTGTATTGCTGTTACTCACTTACTTATACGTATTTATCACAAATGTAGTTTATTCTCTTTCGTTTTTTTTGGCTAAAAACACTACTTTAAAACGAGTGATATTTCCTATAAAGTTTAAGCCACCAGTATACAATAGGTACAATGTTATTTTCATAGTTTTTCTAAAAATCTCCGTTAAATTAAGAATGTTCAAATAGACAAGGATAGTTGAATAATGTTACTTAGTTTTATGTATTATCAAAGAAATAAAGAAATAAGAAAAGTAAATATAAATAAGAAAGAATTCCTAATAACGTAAATGCGTGATACAGAACATATTATGGTAGGAATATTGCTATCACTTGACAGTCTGGTATACCTTGTGTTTATATACTTAATCCTGCATTTCCTCCCACGATGAATATTTAAATACATTTGTGAATCATGTAAACTAAATAACCAATTGCAGAAAGCACTTTTTGTTAACAAATTAGGGAGCTCCGAGGAGCAGTCATAGCTATCTGCTGCCACCATCGCTGTGCCTGTTACCCCCACATTGGTAAGCACTTTACAGAGCTATGGTTTCACAGCACGCAACTTTAAAGCCACACACCTTGAACTAAAATACACGTTAATTAAGACATATGGATGCAATTTGAAAGTGTGCAAAATTGTCGTTTAATCTATAGCCTAGTCAGCAAGTAATTTATTATTTTTCAAACGGCTTTTAAAACCGAAAGTAGGATTTCCATACGTATACATGTGTGCGTCAATTTCGAAAAACGTGATTATTTTTAAGTTTTAAAGCTCAAAAAAGATGGATTTCTACCTTGTAACCACCAGATATATTATAAGTGGCTTAGATAAAATTAAATCTATAGCCTAGTTAGCAAATAATTTATTATTTTTCAAAGGGTACCGCTTTTAAAACCGAAAGTAGGGTTTCTGGACGTATACGTCCGTTTCGACAAACGCGAGTATTTTTTAGTTGTTAATCGCAAAAAAGACGGATTACTACCTTGTAACCACCAGATATATTCTAATTGGCATATATAAAATATGTTTCTTATTTATTCTTAAATTTACTATGCCAAATAAGGTGTGTGGCTTTAAGTTGGTCTGCAGCATGAGCAGTTGGGCCACGTGTGCCTAGAAGGGCTGGAACTCTCAGAAGAAGTTTGACATGGACAAAACTAACAGCCACAGTTCTTCTTTCCAAAAACAGTGCATGTTGAAAGTCTTGAAAAGGTCAATTACATTTATTGTGAATGTCAGGAAAAAAAACTGTGATAATAAAGACGGAAGTGCGGGAGTAAAGGGAGTTGCTTTGAAGAGTGATGTTACAAAAATGTTGATGATGAAATATAAGAAATAGAGAATTGCTAAGATGAAAATACTTCCAACAGCAGGTAACCTTTCACTTTAAAAAGATATTAAAAATTATCGGGAACCTTTTTATTTTTTATGTGTTTTCCTCAGAATGTACATGTTTTACATGTATGGATATAGACCTAGTGCTAAAAATTCAACATGATGGTTATAACTGTTTCAAGGGATTATGATTTTAATAATTTTAATAATAATTTAAAACCCTTTGGTAAGGCTTGATATGCACTAATCAAATGTTAAAATGCACTGAAGATTAAAAAAGCAGAGTGCATTTTAATAAACATAAATTATAATAGCTGATCCTTTGAAGCTGAAATTATAATAAATGAATTATGATGATACAGCGATTTTCATTTTGTGCATAGGAAGTTTAATCACTGCCATGTAATGTTCGTATCCCTTATTTCCAGTATTCATGGCAAGCTGACGGAAGCTGAACGGGAAACGATTGTTCGAATGTGCAAGCTTGTCAGAGACTATACGTCTGTTTTCTCTTGGAGCAATGGCTTGAAAGAAGCTTGAAGACTTATGTTGAAGAATTCTATACACCTGGGAAAATATTCATCAATATATTCTAGACCAAAGACCAATTACTTATGTTCTAAAAACACCTTACATTTGATCTAATTTGGTATTTTCAACTTCAATTTATATTAATCATTAAAGATAAATGGCATACGTATAATTGGTTCACAGTTTATTTATAAATGTTATGTCTTTCCTTGGAAAATTACCAAATTAGTATTAAGTGGAATTAACTGTACTATTTTCATCTTGCACTAACACAGCCTTCGTAAATGTTTTGATAATATAACATGTGTTGCTTATCACTATTTCCTAGCCACACTTTTCAAAAACCTACACTTAAACCATGACTTTGTCTAAGAATCGGCCTATGCTTCACCACTTGTAGGATCATATGTTTATCAAAGACAGATTAAAAAAAATATGTTTATCTATTTATTCTAAGTCTAAGAAAATATTTGTGGATACTTCTCAAAGTATACACTTGTATGGTGATCGACCCTGGAGTAATTTAGTTTGCCATTCATCTCCTACATCTGATTATAATAGAGCAATTGATATTAACGGGCATAAGTATGTGCATTTACAACTCTTTTGAGCAGATTATCTTACCACAGATATTCTGTCATAAACAGCTTATGTTTTTGATAGTATTTGTTTCATAGTATGTGCATTTAGTTCTTTTAAGCCGACTGTATGACCACATATATTCTGTCATTAACAGTTTAAATGTGAAACGACGGTGGTGCTCACGTAATACTTGCTTTGTATGGCGCGACGGAAACGTAGTAGTTGAGACATTAGAACCAAAATGCGGTAAAGCACGGGGATGCGTGGTAATGCATTAATGTTGACCTGTTGGTTGTGATAACGACGCCTAACAGATCTTCTCCAAAAAAAATGTTTGACGGATATATTGTTTTTAATTGTCCTTTTATTTGGTCCTTATGACGTCCTAAACGCCATATCCTTGACTTGGCGCGGTCATGGGGATCTCTCAAGTGACGGGCTCTTCATCCGCATTCACCAATTTATTCTTGGTCTTATAACTAAAGAATGCAGTTTCAAGACTGTAACTATTCACAGTTCTGAGTCTAAACTGATCCATAATAAAAAATGCAATAGCATTGAGGGTCGTTACTTGCCTAACTAGACTCAAAAATAAACTTGATAAAGTTTATATATCGTATATAAAAAAATCGTAGTCTTAAGTCTGATAATGTTTTGGTGAATACATGCCCTGGCGTGATTTTAAAATTTCAAGCCAAACACGATATTGTTCGTCCTTATTTCTCTATCATAAAGGACATTAATTGTATAGCAACTGTATGCATTTTAGATATTGGTTAGATAGCATGTTGAAAAAATACTGTTCAGCTGTGCCGAGACAGCGACTGTCTCAGATCTTGCCGTGACCAGGATTCGAACCTGGGTTGTCGCGGCCACAACGCGAAGTACTAACCACTATACGATCACGGCTGTGCGTGCTGAACTGGTCTAAAAAAGTTGTTTAAATGTCTTATCAATGACCGATTCCAGCTCGAGAGGTCCATTAATAAAACCACAATCTTAAAGGGACATTTTCACATAGTTTGGCATTTTTTGAAGTTCGCAATAGAATCCTTTGCATTTATAAATGTAAACAACAGAACTAAAGAGTTCCAGTACATAAACAAAGTAAAGAACGAAAAAGAAGAAATCAGCACCGGACGTCGAACCGCTTACTCTTGGAGTAAAACTCTATCGCTTAAACCATTTAAGCCCATTCGTGCTGGAATATAACCGCAAGTATTTTATACTTTATATAAGTAATCCTCGGTATGTCACACACAAAACGATACCAAGAGAGCTTTCGAAATTATACAATCGCTTTGCGTACATAGAATAAATATTTTCGATCATGGTAAATGTTCAGTACTACCGTTTCCTTGCAAATTACATAAATACATAAGCTTGCCATATTACTTTTTTTTGGTAGGAACATAGGAATATATACCAGTGCACACTATGTAATATACACCTAACTTACATTTCTTTTATCTGGCAAAATGCAATAGACATAATCTTGGATTGATTATTAATGTCCTGTTTGGTCGTCAGTTTTGGTGCTCAATGTACTGCTTTCTTAGTATGGCGTGACTGACACATTGTAGCCGCGACATACGAACCGGATCGAATTAAAGCACAATGGATGCGTCACAATGAATTTATGTTGACCTTTGACTGAAGAATGGAGGTTTAAGGCTTTTTGTTTCGTAGTTCTAAGTCTTAAGGTTTTCTATATTACGAATGATGAAATAATATTGAGTACTGTTAGCTACCTTGTTAGATTCGACAATAAATAATAAATATACATAAAAACTTAAGTTATAAAACTGTTCTTTTTGCGTCCTCTTATGTGGGAGATTTGTTTTTGTGTTATAAAACAATGTCAAGCCAAACAAAATATTGTTCGTCATTTATTTTTCTTCGTGGACTACAAACACTTATCAGCAACTAGATGAATTATTTGACACAGTTAAGAAGCAGAGCATATTTGAGTTAATATTAAGCTTTCAAAGCATAATTAACCCTGTCAGTAGTATTCGAATTTTTGTGGACACTAAATTGAGTGTGATTCAAGCTTTGAATAATGAAACGCTTATTGATGATGACAAAAACGGGACTAACGATTACGATGGTTTGATATAATTTCGCGTTGTCGTTCGCGTTTTCATCATAAAAAGCTAATTAGTTCCCAAACCGCATTTGGAAAAAAGCAACTAGTCGGTACCGGCTGGTAAAAGGTTATAGATCCAATCACCTTTGACACTTCGCGTATGGTTCCTTGTTTTGGGTAACATATGGTCAAAATGCAAGGCATACAATGTAACCTACTCCAAACCCACATTTCGTTTATCTGGAAAAAAAATGCAATGAATATGCTCTTGGATTGATTATATATGCCCCGTCTGGTCGTAAGTTTTGGTGCTCATGAACTGCTTGCCTAGTATGGCGTGACTGATACATTGTAGGTAAAGCACACGTGATGCCTCTCATTTATCATCATTTAATATTGACCTATTGATTGTTATAAGGACGTCGTACAACAATTTTTGGTTGGATATTGTTGTCCAATGGACTTACTAACCACAATTCGAAAATACAGTGCACGCGGTTAAAGGGGTCTTTTCACAGATTTTTGGAATTTATTGAAGCTTGTCATTGAATGCTTTATATTAATAAATTTAAATATTGGACCTTAAAATCTCATGTGAAAAAAACAAGAATACAATTTAAAAAAAAGGAAAAAAGTAACCCTCAACTGGGCTCGAACCACTGACCCTGGAGTCGCGGAGTAAAAAGTCTCCCGCTAAGACCATTCGACCATCCGTGCTCATGTTGCGGATGTATTCTTTACTTTCATCAACAATCCTCGTAGTTTCCCTAAAAAAACGATAAGAACAGATTTTTCCAAATTATTCATTCGTTTCGCGTTGCAACGCTTTATAATTTTCAGGTTTTCAAATCATCAAATGGTGCATATAAAGGATATTTTAGAGCATGGTAAATGTTCAGTATTACTATTTCCTCACAAATATCATAACTAAAACGAAAATTAGCGAATCTGAAACAAGTTTGAATTTTGTCATTTAACCAAAACGTGAAAAGGCCCCTTTAAATGACAAATTGCGGTGAAATGCCCGGAGGTAGTAAAATGTTGGCCGACGAAATAGATCAGATAAATAATATCGAAGTTTCTAATTCTTACAGTTTTTCACTCAGATTTTTTTTCCCCGAAGATTTCCTTCTGAGCGTTTTTCTAGAACCATTTAAAGTGCATTTTTCTACGACCATTTTTAGTGAAAAAAGTTCTTAGACGATAAAACAAATATAGTTCGTAAAACAATTCTATTATTGGCAAAATAACGTGATAGTCAAGTTGGCGACGTCCATGTCGAGGCAGAATGTGCGCCGTTTTGTATCTTTTATATCCTTCCTTGTACAATTTTTTTAATGCCGCTCACTTTCAAGCCATATCAGCATGAAAGAAACTAATGTTTTTTTAGTATTAATAATCGCTCTATATCTCGACTTTGCTCGCTACGAAATTTCTAAGCTGGATGACCTAATTACAGCAAATTTTCACTAAGAAAATCAATCGTAATACATCGGCTATCTCCGGACTCCACCGGCCTATTCTTGGTATTATGGCTGAACAAAAGCTTGACGATGCAGAAGAAAATAAAAAACAGCTTTTGTTTGAATTTTATTCTTTTTTCGCTTTCTTAAGTCTGACAATTGTTTGGTGAAAAAAATCATTCGCTGGGTGATAGTACAATGTCAACATAACACGATATTTGTCGTCCCTAATCCTTTTCTATGAAGAACATAAACGTTAGTGAACTATAATATGCATTATGGAGTAAGTTAAGATAGCGCGGTAGATTTTAACTAATTTTTCTTGAAATTTTGGCACCGATTTCAGACGTAATAAATGATTTAAACTGTATTGTGTGCACTAAACATTTTTGCAAATGTATTTCAATAACTTGATATATTTGCAAAAATCATGTTCTTAACAATGTGTTTGCATTCCGTCCAGCACGTGTGTAAACCACTGAGAACCCCGTTGATCCTTGTCTTTATACAATTTATATACACCAAAAACGGTGAACATATAATTGGATTGATTATGATTTTCTTGTTTGATCGTCTTTTGGGTGCTCGTGTACTGCTTGCTCGGGTTGGAGTGACGGATACGTTGTTACTGCGACATAAGAACCGAAATGAGGTAAAGCACAAGTGATGCGTGGCAATGAATTAATGTTGACCTGTTGGTTGTGATAAGGACGCCGTATTGATCTTCTTCAGATACGTTAGGTGGAAATTATTGTTTTTTTATTTGCACATTCATTATTTCCTCACGGCATCCTTAGCAGCAAACCAAGACGCGGCGCGGAGAAGATGATCTCACGAGGGCTCTTGATCCACATTCCCCAACACATTCGTGATTTTTTTATAGTTGTTTAACCGTTTTGTTCGTAGTAATAACTCTGAAAGTGATCTTTATTCCGAATGATTCAATCATTTTTACAGCTGATTGCTGCTTTTTAAGATTCAACATTAAACATTAAGATAAATAAAACAATGGAGTTATAAAACGGTTCATTTTGCGTCGTCTTTAAGTCGATATTTATTTTGTGGAATACATATCCTGGTGTTATAGTGCAACATTGAGCTAAATACAATCTTGTTCGGCATTTATGTTTGTTCACGGACTACATAAACTAATAAGATTAGTTATAGAAGCTTTTATGATAGCCGAGCATGCTTGAACTTCGTTTAACCCTTTAAAACATATTTATATGAGCATCGTGTTTTTTGTAAACATTAAATTGAGTGGGATTCCGGTTATTACAAACTCGAAAGTGCTGATGACAATAAAAACAAGTTCAGCAGTGCCGAGACAGCGACTGTCACAGACTATGCCGTGACCAGGATTCGAACCTGGGTTGTCGCGGCCACAACGCGAAGTACTAACCACTATACGATCACGGCTATGCGCGCTGAACTTCTATTATATAAGTGTCTTTAAGTCTTATCAGTAACTTATTCTTGCTCGGGAGGTCCAATTATAAAACCACGCTATAATAAAGCATTCTGCTAAAGTAGTCGATTATGGAGGCAAAGAATTTGAAGCACAAAATGGCGAAAGTTCGATTACGAAAACTCGGAATACCGATTGTGTAGGTTCGATATTGCCTTGCTTTGTCGTTCGCTTTTGAACAAACACGCTAGTTTGTTACCAAAAACAGTAAATTGTTTGCTCCCGCTTATAAAGCTCCTTTCAGGCTACATATTGTGTAAAATCACTGTATACGATGATATCTTTACCAAACTCACATTTCTTTAAGCTGGAAAAAATGCGATTAACATGTTCTTAGATTGATTATTTGTTGTCCTGTTTGGTCGTCAGTTTTGATGCTATTAAAATGTAGTGCTTGCTTAGTATGGCGTGACCGAAACATTGTAGCTTCTAAATAAAACCTGAAACGAAGTTAAGCACTAGTGATGCATCGCAATGATTTAATGTTGATCTACTGGTTGTTATAAGGATGCCGTAAAGATTTTCTACAAATACGTATGGTTGATATTTTTATTTTCGCTTTCAGAGTGTCCTCATGGCGCCCTTAACACCAAATCAAAGACATGGCGCGAACATGTTGGTCTCGCGAGTGACGGGCTTTTGGTCCGCATATATAACCTATTATTGGTCTTTTGACAAAATGGAGTTTGTTTTTGTACGTAGATCTATCTGTAAAGAGCTGTTAAAACATAATTACCCAATTTTGACAAAATATTCTAACATCATACATGTTTGAAACGTGGACAAGGGTCATTTTTATAAATATATTTATTGAGACAATTTCCCGATATACTGTCTATTCCCAAGGCTTAAAGGCCATTTATATATTACACTTAATGTTTAATCGGCTGAATATTTTTATGTTGAATAAACGCATTTCTCCATGTGTGGTCCGATCAATGATTCGTTACCGAATGGACCGATTGGCTTGATGCATCACATTTACATTGGCCATGGACAGAAGATGGCCCCTTTTGAAATTGGGGTCACTAGGTCAAAGTTCAAGGTCACTATCACAATGAGTGTGAAAATAGTTTCCGATCAATAACTCGTCAACCAATTGGCCTGATACTTCACATGTATATTGGTCTTGGATAGTAGATGACCCCTATTGAAATTGGGGTCACTAGGTCAATGGGCATGGTCACTACCATACTACGTGTGAAAATCGTTTCCAATTAATAACTTGTCAACGAATTGACCGATTGGCTTGATACTTCGAACGTGAATTGGCCTTGGACAGTAGATGACCCCTTTTGAAGTTGGGGTATTAAAATCAAAGGGCAAGGTCACTAAAAACACTAAGTGTTAAAATCGTTTCCGATGAATAACGCATCAAAGAATTGATCGATTGGTTTGATACTTCACATGTTTATTGACCTTGGACAGTAGATGATCCCTATTGAAATTGGGATCACTTGGTCAAAGGTCAAGGTCACTATCACCCTTAGTGTGTAAATCGTTTCCGATCAATAACTCGTCAACGAATTTAACGATTGGCTTGATACTTCACATGTGCATTAACCTTGGCCAGTAGATGACTCTTATTGAAGTTGAAGTCACTAGGTCAAAAGTCAAGGTCATTTTCACAAAAAGTGTTTTCCGATCAATAACTCGTTACGAATAGACAGATTGGCTTGATACTTCACATGTGCATTGACCTTGGGCAGTAGATAATCCCTATTAAAATTGAGGTCACAAGGTCAAAGGTCAAGGTCACTATCACACTTAAGTGTGAAAATTGTTTCTGATCAATAACTCGTCAACCAATTGACCGATTGGCTTGATACTTCCCATGTACATTGGCCTTGGAAGTAGATGACACCTATTGAAATTGGGGTCACTAGATCAAAGGCCAAGGTCACTTTCACACTACGTGTGAACATTGTTTCCGATCAATAAATCGTCAACTAATTGACCGATTGGCTTTATAGTTCACGTGTACATTGGCCTTGGACAGTATATGACCTTATTATTGAAATTGGAGTCACTTGGTCAAAAGTCAAGGTCACTATCCCACTAAGTGTGACATCGTTTCCGATCAATAACTCTTCAACTGATTCACCGATTGACTTGATACTTCTCATGTGCATTGGCCTTGGACAGTAGATGACCCGTATTGAAATTGGGGTCACTAGGTCAATGGTCATGGTCACAATAAGTGGGGAAAGCGTTTCTGATCAATAACTCGTCAACGGATCGACAGATTGTCTTGTTACTTCCCATTCATATTGGTCTTGGACAGTAGATGGCCCCTATCGAAATTGGTGTCACTAGGTCAAAGGTCAAGGTCACTGTCACACTAAGTGTGAAAATAGTTCCCGATCAATAACTCATATGAAAGAATGTTCCTTCCTGTTGGGAGGGCATGTTTCAAAATTTGTTGGCACTAATCGTCTGACCAAAGTTCATGATGATCGGAAATAAAGGTGGCCTCTAGAGTGTAAACAAGGCAAATGCTGACGCCGCGCGACGGACAAAAGGCGATCACAAAAGCTCACCAGGAGCAAACAATTGTGCTCAGGTTAGCTAAAAAGTTGCATGACTATTGATATGAAAAATGTTGAGTTTTTTAAGTTTAATTGGCCTAATGACTATTGCATTCTCTCCCTTTCAGTTGTAAGATCTCGATACGATGTAGCCGCGCCTAGTTTATGCTTATGCGGGTGTGTAAGGAAATATCGGCTTTAACACACTGTAGATAAACAATTTTGACATGCACTTTATGAATCTTTTAATCGTTTATTAATGCTTAAACTAACTGTACAAGATTTACCAAACCAAGAAACATGTAGGCAACGATTTTGCGTCTAATTTAAGATAACGTAGTGCACAAGTGACAGGATAATGTTGTCGAGCTATACAGAATAATATGTGTGAACACGTCACAGCGGTGAGTTTTTAAGTTGGGATGTAAGAAATATGAACGAAATTTGCTTAACAAAGTGAACGAAACTATTTGTGTCACGCCATGAAAAGAAACTACAGCAAGAAATGCAATAGTGAAATATTTATTTTGAAACAATCAGTAAACAAGAGGGCCTGAAAGGCCCAAAGTCGCTCAGCTGAGATACAAAGGAACTGACCTGTTCTGTGTAGCCTAAGATGTAATTATAACAAATGTTCTGACAAACTGTCATAAAGAGTGAACTATAAATGTAACTTTTAAAGTTCTAACAAGGTTTTACTGTAGGCATATAAGGATAAATTTCCCGCCCCCTGGCAGCCAAGTTGTTCAACCAACCGGAACCATTTCCGAACAAATCAAAGATCTCATTGGGATGAATCTTCTGACCAAGTTTCATGAAGATCGGACAATAAATGTGGCCTCTATTGTGTTAATTGGTTTTACTATAGCTATTTAAGTAAAAATGCAATGTCCTCTGGAGGCCATGTTTTTTCAAGCAACCGGAACCATTTGCGAACTCGTCTAAGATATCATTGGTATAAATCATCTAACCAAATTTCATGAAGATCGGACAATAAATGTGGCCTCTTAATTGTAAACAAGGTTTTACTAAATCCATATATGTTTTTCAACCAAACAGTAACAATTTCGAACTCGTCCAAAAATATTTTGGCACAAATGTTCTGAGCACATTTCATGAAGCTCGGACATAAATGTGGCCTCTAGAGGATGAACAAGGCAAACGTTGACACGAAATACATGATAAATGTTGTTTTTTGTTGCTAGAATATTCTTAACTCTCCGTTTATAATGAAATCTGGAAATCATTTTGGATAACACGTTTAATTATACGCATTTGAAAATACTTCAAGAAGAACAAGACTATTGCCAAGCAATATAGTCCCCTACCGGCTCCACCATTGTCAGAAATACCACCATTGTCAGAATTTTTATTTGATGCCATAGCAACCAGAGTTTTTGACGTAGGAACAAAATGAAATGACGTGCATAATGTTCATATTGCCATTTATCCATGTTTCAAGTTTCATGAAAAAATATTACAAACTTTTAAAGTTATCGCAGGATCCAGAAAACCACCATTTTCAGCAGTATTTCTAGTCTATTTGTTGCCATAGTAACCAGAATTTTTGACGTAAAAACAAAATGAAATGACGTGCATAATGTCCATATTGCCATCTGTCCATGTTTAAAGTTTCGTGAACAAATATTAAGAACTTTTAAAGTTATTGCAAGATCCAGAAAAGTGTTACTGACAGACAGACAGAGCGCAAACCATAAGTCCCCTCCGGTGAAACCGGTAGGGGACAAAAATAAAGAAGTGTTTTGTTATTCCAATGGTCCTAACACAAAATGCAATGAGTAGGTAAATTACGAGTTTTGAGATTGCCGAACTAAGCATACATATAGATCTACATGCATGAATGACCTGACAAGTTATATCGCGATCAGGGATTAAGTGTACTCGGTAACATTAAAAGAAAGACGCGTTTGTATTCTCAGATATTCGCTTTCACTTTCGCAAACTTTTCTGAAAGGAGGTACATTTAACATTTTAAATTTAGTCGTTGATTTGTCGTTATTACTACAAGTGAACAGTGTTCTATGCTATCAGATCGCGTCACGTGATTAACGCATGTTCAATGGGAATTTCCGCATCCAACAAATCAATCTGTATATGCACTTGCGTAAAATGGCGGACGTTTGTGTTTAGGAAATTCTTTAACACATTCGTCGTCAATATTGGCCGTATTTTGGTGAAAATAGAAATCATAATATTACTAGATTATCAGGTAATTAATACAGCTGGAACATGCAAAGATCTATTAATATAATATTTTATTTCTAGATCTTTGGAATTACTGACATTATTGTATCCATCGATATCACATTCGGTAGGCTTATGGTAGGGTCTATTAAAATTGTGAAATAGAAGTGGGACTTCAAAATGTATGTCTGTGACGTCCAAATTTAAGGCTTGGAAGTCAGGACTTCCAACTTTTAAACGCTAGCGTGAGCGCTAAGTCTGTGAGTGAGTGATTATAGGTTACAAATATATATAATTAATCTTTAATGTTTGTATTCTTCGGAAACATTATTTAACCCCGCTGTGGTCAACGAAAATCAGGGACCTATACGAATTTTTTTTTTCGATATGTTGTTCCGTACACTGACGTACACTCTTTACATGACTAGGACCTACAGGTACCCAATGAAGGTGTTTTCTTTTATCGATACAAGCTTAATACGTTAAATATTTAGCATTAAAAATAATATTTAAAACAAAGAAATATTAAGTTAACATTTCAACAGCATGTATTTTATGGATACCTATAAATGAACAATAAATGACATTATTTGTTGATCAAATTTATTTTTCAGCACAACTGCACAAGTACATTTCTTTAAAATATAATATATCGAAAATTTACAAAAAACACCCACCTACGGTACACGTGACCATTCGTTGTTCTCCCGCAAATAATGAATAAGATTTACATATATGAATAGCACCCTCTTCTAAGTGGGTAAAAGTGTTCACAAGGACGGGAAACAGGAATATCTCGTGAAAAAAAATCCAAATAACTTAAGTAACATTGAAATTTGGAATGCTCACAATGGGTTATGATAAGATATCGCTTGAGAATTCCAGAGCTCCAGATAAGGGTCGTATTTTCGTTATTACGAATTATTTTCAAGTCTGTTACGTATTTATTTTAAAATCTTGACGTACCATTAAGAATTACAAAATCAAGTTACGAATATTATTTTTGCAGCGGTTCGTATCGATTTTTATTGAGTTCTTTTCGCGCATTAAAGATCTTTTCGATGCTTATATAGAATGGTTATCGTGTTTGTTTAACAAAGCGCATTTTTTTCCAATAAAAGCGGCGTGTACAGTCTATCTGTCAAAAAACAATGGTGGCGCCCAGAGAGCGTCCTAAAAAAACTGCAAAGCGTGCAAAGACATGCTTTTAACATATTGTACGCAAAGTGAGCCGAAGTTGAATGTTAAGAAAGACATTATAGAAAAGATCTTATACGATGTTGTATGTTCAGTTGCCGACACAGTTGGAAAAGCTAAAAAAAACGCGACACGACGGGTCCAAACTTAAACAAAAAAACAACAACATTGAACGAGTGGAAGGGACAATTCCCGTGGCTAATCGTTTAACAGATTGAAGGGGAGAACTGTTTTAATTGTGAAATATGTAAAAATTCATCGAAGGCATGCGATCTAAGCACAGTTTGGGCATATGAAGGTATTTGAAAAATAAAATTGTATAATACTGAATAGGCACTGTTTAACTCGTATAAATAAAGTTGCTAGAATGTTTATTTTGATTTATTTTGCATGAAAATAACCATTATTATTTATTTTTTGGTCATCAAGAAAAGTTAAGAATTATTTTCCAAAACTTAGTAGTAACGTTATGAATAAAATTTCAGAGTTAAGAATTCTTTTTGAAAATCTGGTAGTACGTTAAGAATTTCACATAAGCTTATCTGGAGCTCTGGAATTCCAACAATAGCATAAGCATATTATGTTTACAATTTATTTTTTTGAAGGGTTTTATAGTCATTCATATTTTTTAACTCAAATACTAACAAGGGCTGTTTGTAAAACATGCATGCCCCCCTATATGGGCTATAAGTTGTAGTAGCAGCCATTGTGTGAATACGTTTTTTGTCACTGAATACGTTTTTTGTCACTGTGAATGGTGGTGGTGGTGATGGTGGTGGTGGTAGCAGAAGAAATAGTAGTAGTAGTAGTAGTAGTAGTAGTAGTAGTAGTAGTAGTAGTAGTAGTAGTAGTAGTTGTAGAGTAGTAGTAGAAGTAGTAGTAGTTGTAGCAGTAGTAGTAGAAGTAGTAGTAGTAGTAGTAGTAGTAGTAGTAGTAGTAGTAGTAGTAGCAGTTGAAGTACTAGTAAAATAGTAGTAGTAGTAGTAGGTGGTGGTAGCAAAAGAAATAGTAGTAGTAGTAGTAGTAGTAGTAGTAGTAGTAGTAGTAGAGTAGTAGTAGTAGTAGTAGTAGTAGTAGTAGTAGTAGTAGTAGTAGTAGTAGTAGTAGTAGCAGTAGAAGTAGTAGTAGTAGTAGAAGTAGTAGTAGTAGTAGTAGTAGTAGTAGTAGTAGTAGTAGTAGCAGCAGCAGCAGCAGCAGCAGCAGTAGTAGTAGTAGTAGAAGTAGTAGTAGTAGTAGTAGTAGTAGTATGCATTACAAAAATGCAGTTAGCCTTACATTTGGTAAAATTTAAATATATTACAAGGGAGGCAAATCTGTAACAATAAATTTAAACTTATTGCATTTGTTTCCCCTGTAGTGTATTACCTCCCCTGTCCTGCTTATATTTATATTAATCAACAAAATTAAACATAAACACAATATTTAATACACAAAATATACAAAAAATCTCATATTCTGATAATATTTTTACTGATCCACTGTATTTTACTAAAAGGATGATGTTTCATTGGACTGATAATTATAGATATAGGATTACAGACCAGTTGCTTCAGTAATATTGTTCAGAGTGTGCCCTGTTGGCCGCGTATGCATTCTAAAATTATCATTCAAAAAAACATTTTACTATTTCGAGTCACCGTGACCTTGACCTTTGACCTAGTGACCTCAAAATCAATAGGGGTCATCTGCTAGTCATGATCAATGTACCTATGAAGTTTCATGATCCTAGGCACAAGCGTTCTTGAGTTATCGTCTGACAACCACCTGGTGGACGGACAGACCGACCGACATGAGCAAAGCAATATACCCCCTCTTCTTCGAAGGGGGGCATAAATATTATTGCATTAAATAAAGCATTCTGTAAATATATAATGCCCAATATTGTATTCCAAACTTTAAAAAAAGTCAATGGGATGAAATTAACAGCAAGTGAAATCCTTGAACACTGTTAGCACATCTGCGTACAGAACACCTGCTTCCTTAAGGTACCACCCAGTATTAAGAGTTTGCAAGTTACAGTTTATTGGTAGGTTAAGCAACTTATAAAGCGTTAAAGTTATGATTTTCTAGTTCAAGACATTTCTATTGATAAGGTAAGACGTTTGTTTGGATTATCCTCTGTGTTTTTTTCCAGTTCAACAGTATACCACAGAATAACGGACGATCCAGTTAACACCTCTCAAGTAAAATCAACTAAAATACTACCGGTAAATGTCCGTACGAAAGCAAGTCATTATCACATGTTCTTCGTGACTCAGACGATGGGGATGAATCGCAATACATAGAGGATATTTGTTCATATCAGTGTAAGATCATTTGTTAGTTCACGAGTGATCATAGAAAATAGCATTTGTCTATGATCACGAGTGAAATAACAAACAATCTTACACTGACATGAACAAATTTTCTGTTTCTTGTATGCCACTTTTTCAAGAAAATAATTAACAGCTGTTTCCTTTTCGCTGAAAAGTTCCTCTTTCTCCCGTGGCGTGCCTCAATACATTTGAATACACAAAATGACGTCATTATTCCAGCGAAATTCTCCAGTTAAACTCTTGAACAATGTAAATAAACGGTGAAAAAAGCATGAACTATAAAGAAAATATGTTGGATTCGGTGGAATACCGATTTTAATTTACTCGTGATCATAAAAAAATATGATAATCTTGATATGATAATCTAAAAATAGAAAAAGTAGTTCCAAAAATTTGTTATTTTCACCAGTGAAAATAACAATTTGTTTGTTTTCACTGCTTTTATTTCACTGCAGAAATGTCATATTTTATCATTAGGTATAAAAGAATCATTATAATTCATGGTCGATGGCTTTACAAGTTACATACTTTGGCCAGTATTCACGGACATTTTCTTAGACTTGGAATTAAACACTAAGCTAGATTTAAACAAGAATCTGTCTATGAAAAACAAACATTACCACAGATGGTGATGGCAAAGCCGCTTCATAAATAAAATCATGGTTACAGTATGGGTTTTGAGATAATGTAAATAGGGGATGGTCATAAGCAACAACTTTGTATGTATTCAAAACATTTTTCTTTGTTGGCTTTGTCGGTGCTAAACGAAATGATAAAATCCATCAAATAAATAATTGTCCATATTTCACAGGACAGAACATTTTCAATGTACTAAGTATGAATGGTGCTGATGCCAATAATTCTAAATAAACAAGAGATGTGTTTGTCAGAAACACAATGTCCTTACTGCGCCGCTTTGAGTAATTTAGTTTTTATCATTAGGCAGGTACAGATAATTATCTCCCTTTTAAGCTTCCTACTTCTCTTGGATTAGTTTGTTTGACATTTGACCTTGAAGGATGACCTTGCCCTTTCACCACTAAAAATGTGCAGCTCCATGAGATACACAGGCATGCCAAATATCAAGTTTCTTTCTGAAGCGAGTATTTTTTGAAACCTAAACACAAAGAGTGACGGACAGACAGACGGACAGTCCGATCACTATATGCCCTCTTTCGGGGGCATAAAAATATATATTGGAGAGAAAAAACACGACGTTAGATCCAGCGTAACAGAGTGTTTAGAACCTTATTAATCCAAAAATAGTGTTTGGTTTTAGGGCTAAGTGAAGATGATGAATATAGTCCCAAATCATTTTGAGGCGAGGAGAACTACATTCTCTGGTGTATAGAATTCCTCAACATAAGCCTTCAAGCTGCTTTCAAGACCATGCTCCCGAAGAAAACAGACTCGCCCATAGTCTATGAGACGCTTGCACTTCCGACCGATCATTTCCCGTTCAGCCTGCGTCAGCTTGCCCTGAATACTGGATATCGGGAAAACACACATAACATAGTATAAATCAAACTTCCTTGTCATAGGGTCAAAATACAGTCAATATAAGCAGAACAAAATGATGTTTTATACTCAACAATAAACTAAAAATTCATATTCTAGCTATGCACCAAGTCGAAATTGATGTATCTTCATTATTTATATATAAACGAACTTGAAAGTATTAGCTAAGATAATTATAGTTCATTAATAAGTGCTTGGGGCATTTAAACATGTGCAAATTGAAGGTCAAGCCTTACTACAGGGTTTTATACAAAACACAAGGTTTTTAATAAAGCAATTAACCTGAAAATAAGAAACTAATATAATAATTGCACTAAACCAATGTTCATATTACATGTATATACTGAGGAATACATTAAATAATAAACGGTTTCAGAATATCTTTAAATATCTATTTACATGCATCATTACCTGCTGTTGGTGGTGTTTTCATCTTGGCAATGCTCAACTTCTTCGATATCATCATCATTCTCAAGATCTTTTCGAATGTCACTCTTCATAGCATTCCCCTTAACTTCTGTACTTCCATCTTTATTATCACAGTTTCCTTTCTGACCTTCACCAGAAACGTCCTTGACGTTTCCTTGACTTTCAACATCATAATCCTCAAAAGAACCCACACCTTGGGCTGCTAATACATTTAAACTCGCACTGTTCTCGGATCTTCTCAATTCGTCGATAACATATTCACCAGAGGCAGAAGGACTCTGGCTGTTTATGTTGTCCATGTCAAACTTCTTCTGGGCGCTCCAGCCCTTCCAGGCACATGTGGCCCAGCTGCTCATGCTGCTGACCACCTGAAAATCTCGTGCAGTGAGACCTTGACTCTGGAAGAAGTGCTTACCAACGTAGGGGTGCCACGTACAGCGATGGTGGCAGCACAGAGCTATGACCGCTCCAGACAGCTCCCTGAAATTGGTGACCACAAACGTGCTCTCTGCAAACGGTCATTAGTTTAAACCTATTTATTTCAGCTTTATTCATCAAAAGCCTTATTCTTATTGAAAAACTATGGAGTCCTTTTTCTGAGTAGAACCAACACTTAGTGTCTTTAAAGGATTTAAAAAGAACACTTCCACAATGGGGAACGAATCCATTACCTCCAAGTAGCTAGGCAGACACCTTATCCACTACGCCACAGTGATTGACTTTACATAAGTCATTATTGTATTTTAATTTCATCATCGAAAAGTATTTTTGGTTAAGTTCAATAAAACAAGACATGTCAGGCTGTCCAAGGGAGAGCTTTATCCATACCATGATCCTTTTGACCTTCAAGTGATGACCTTGAACATGAGGTGGCTTTACTGCCTAATCCTCTATATGGTAAACACTTTTGTCAAATTTCATGAGAAGGCAAAGGTTATATTCATTGGAATCAAACGCTTGCTATGGCAAATGACTTCTGCACATCTTAACATGGCTTCAATGAGAAAAACTATTTGAGCAAATTTCCTTCAAAAGTTGTATGCAATATAAAGCTGAAGTCAAAAGTTTTCTAATAAATTGGATCGACAAAAGTTATGTGACCAACCCTGGAATCTGACTATGGATCCTCTGTTTTGTAGTCCAGTGCTCTACCAACTGATGTAAATGGGCAAGATTATTTATATTGATGCAATTGTTTGACATGAAATGCCCATAGTTCCAGAACATCATCTGAATGATCTAACATTTGAGCCCAGCTTTATTCAAAACTTATATGGTTATCGAAAATATGGAGCACATACCAAATTTGAGGCACAAACTTTTGACGATGAAATGTGCCGTTGACCTATAGCCCAAATTAATGACTTTCACCTTTCGCATATCATTTCAATGACCTTAATTTTTTTCAAAAATTCTTGAAAATCTATGGGCAAAAATGATGCGATCATACTGACAGGAAACAAAAAATGGCACTCCTCTAATTTCCCCCTAATTCATATCATGACTAGGGATTCAAAAGGCAAAACAGATCAATACATACAAAGATATGTGAAATGTAAAAACTGATTACTTGGTAATACTTAAAAAGATAGTAAAAATGGACACACTATGTATTCTTACTACAAATACTAATTGTAGTTTAGACTTCGCAACGAGACCTTGACTCTGACTTCAACCGTTTCCTGTGGTTCCCCTCCTCCTCCTCCCCTTCCTGGCAACTGGTTCCAGGTTTCAAGGTCTCAGTGATGCAGCGCAGAGCAAGATCTGAGGCCGCCCCACACAGGTGCTTCCCGAACGCTACCACAGACCTATCGTTCTCTGATATACAAGGCACCTTATCTGCAAAGGTATATTACAAACAGCTCCAGTAATTATAACCTAAGGTAGATAGAAAGAAGGATTTATACTGTTGAAACCACTTTAAATCATACAAGAAAACAGCTTATTTTAGTCTCCTCAATACGTCCTCATATTTGCAAACATATCAGATTAATATATCTCTTCAAATGTATTGCCGCTCACATTCAGTTAATGGAAAAATTTTCATTTAAATACAAATTAAATTTCAAGAATTATTAAAAAACAGCAATCAAATCATAAAAAGCACAGATTTACACATACAGAACATTTTTATGAAAATGTCTACATTGTTATCACAGCGCAATAACAGCAACAACAAGAGAAGTGTTTGTCAGAAACACAATGCCCCCTATAACGCCGCTTTGAAATAAAATTTTGACTGTTGACCTTGAAGATAACCTTGACCTTTCACACTCAAAATGTGCAGCTTCATGAGATACACATACATGCGAAATATCAAGTTGCTATCTTCAAGATTGCAAAAGTTATGGCCAATGTTAAAGTTTTCGAACGGACGAACGGACGGACGGACTGACAGACTGACGGACAGTTCAACTGCTATATGCCACTCTACTGGGGGCATAAAAATCAGATGAAAATGACTGGACAACATGCTACAGCACGCACAGTTTAATTTACAATCAAGTCGGGAGATCTTGATATCTTAGACTAAAATTTAAAAAAAGCACTGGACACAAAAGTAGCAATGAAATGCATCCAACTCCCAAATATACTGACCTATAGTTAGATTAGAATTCTTTTAGAAAGAAACATCAACAATATACAATTGCTTTATGAAATGAAAATTTAGGTAACTGTGAAAAGATATCCAAAGAACAAGTTGATTCTACTTGATAGCTTTAGCAGCAAATCGGACCATATAAAAATGAATACACAAAATAAAAATGTCAGTATAAGTATGGTCTAAAAGTAGAATACGTACGTACCCAGTCGCAGATGTTCAATGTCGATTCTTATCCTCTCCATAATCATCTCCTCCTTGTGAAGATTGTCCATCTACACACAAGCATATCTTGATAATAGTTATAGTATACCAATTATGAAGTTATAATCTACTTTATTATATACCTGCTTTATGTTCCCCAAAAATACAAGTTGTATCAATCTGTAAAATACAACTGCACAGAAAAAATTCCCGTATTATGCTTCTCGCTAGTTTTCCACCGTATTACCATACTAGCCAGACTACTTTGAATGACGTCACTTTGAATGCAGAAAATTATAAGAGCATTCTTGGTTAATTATGAACGCTTAAATTCATTTTTTTTTATTAACTTAAATGATTCAAAGTTGTATACAATAAAAGGAATATTACCCAAGTCAATTGTTACATGTGTTTGTATCAGTGGAGTGGCTTGTGTGATGACGCATCTCACGAGAGGCGGAGCCTCGAGTGTGATACGAATTAGCGCAAGCCACTTGACTGATACAAACACATGGAACAATTGACTAGCGTAATATTCTGTATTAATTTCCTATTTGTTTGCAATATTTTGGTATGAATTTATTCATACATAACTGAAATACACCAAATTTAGCTTTGTAGGCTTAAATTATTGTAAAGACAACACATGTTTTTTTATTTGGAGCATTGTAACTTACTTGCTTAGTTTACATAACTTATCATGTTGATTTAAATCTCTTTACATAATGTCCATTTTATTTCTTACTCGGAAGTGCAATAGGTTTAATTTTGTCAGTTTTATATTGTAAGAGTACAAGATCTCCATAATTTTCATTAACCTAGCTTCGGTATTTTTTAAGTCATCGCAGAATCAAGATTAAGTTTTTCACTTATTTTACTACCATGTTTGTGTGATGAGACTTTTTTTCTCTCCATATGACCATCTACATACCGAGTTTCATTGACCTAGGCTAGCTTCAGTTTTTTAGATAACCACGGGACCTACATTGGTATGTACAGCCAGATGGACCAGGGTATAGTCCTTTACAGAAAAACAGGCAGGGGACTAACAAAAGGTCAGCTAGATAATAAACCATAATAAAGTGGATATCCTGGACCCAAACATGAATAGCTGGTACTTGGAAGGTTTAATACATGGCTTGCTGGTACTAAGAAGGTCAAACACATGGCAAACAGGCATTTGAAAAGTAACAAGAGCTATGTTCGTTAAACACAATGCCCCTTTCTGCGCCGCTTTGAAACCATATATTTGACCTTTGACCTTGAAGGATGACCTTGACATTTCACCACTCAAAATGTGCAGCTCCATGAGATACACATGCATGCAAAATATCAAGTTGCTATCTTCAATATTGCAAAAGTCATCGCAAAACTTTTACCAATGTTTAAGTTTTCAGACAGACAGACGGATGGACGGACGACAGACAGACAGACAGACAGACAGACAGACAGACAGACCAAAAACAATATACCCCCATTCGATCCGGGGGCATAAAAAGTATGGTACATTGGAAAGTTCAACCCATAATTAACTGTTACATGGAAAGTTTAACACATAATAAACTATTACTTGGAAAGTTTAACACATAGCTAACTAGAATTTGCATAGTTTTAACATGATCAAATGGCTCATTGAAAGTTTAACACATGGTTGACTTGTACCTGGAAAGTTTAACACAAGTTCTACCTTGTTCCTAACACGACTGCGGTCTATCAGAAGGAAGCCAATGTTGTCTTTCTTCTCCACAGCACCGTGCAACCAGTGGGACAACTGCCCTAGAAAGAGTCAGGGGCAGGTGTTTACAGATCTCATTATGGTTATCATCTGGTAATGCTGCACTTAAGAGCCAAATTTATTTAACAAGTTTGACAATAGATCTAATGTTTTCTGAGGGTAAAGAAAAAAGGAGTGCACATGATATGTTATACATGGTTAACACCAACGGCGCTTTGATGGCGCTTTAAAGCGGCGTGCAAAGCAGCACCAAAGCGTAACAAAGCTTGATTATTGCGTCAGTGTCGTAATAGATCATGGGAAAACTTGGAGTAAAGCGGGACATCAGGCAAAAACGCCAATTTTTTTTTAGCTGCTTAAAAATTTTGGGCGCTCTGTCACGAATTAATTAATGCGCCAAGAGGGTATCAAAGCTTAAAAAACTGTAACAAAACGCAGCAAATTTGACTCAAATCGTAGGAAAGCTTAAAAGAGCTTTGTTCAAAGCGGGACCCCAGTCTTCACGATCTGACACCCCTTCACACGCTTCGTTAAGATGTCACAAGATTTGCTACAATCTGGCATGAAGATCTGACACGAAGTCAGACGCTTTCATCAAATTCTGACACGCTTTGTTACGTTTTCATTTAGGACTCTACCGCTTTCCCACGAATTTAGGCGCTTTGATCAAGGATTGAAACGTTTTGTTAGGCTTTGTTACACTCTGCAAGTTTCCTCACGCTCTTTCACGATCTCCTACCATACCCACGCTCTGTCGTTCTCCCTATAAATTAGCATCTGATCCATTCCTCTGTTCAACTGCAGCAGGAAGTACAACACCAGCCATTCTTTGCTGCCAGTCAACAACTCCCACTGGAGAGACAAAGAAGTATCTGAGATGATCTCTCTGATGTCTGGCATCCACAGTGGCGAGGTCCCCCCTTGCATGTGGCTGTGGAACATCTTCCCATCAAGGTCCAAGTCTCCAGGCCCCTGGTACGAAGTTGTTCTCTTCACCCTCGTGGTCCACCTCATTGGCTGCCATCACCACCAGATGCCTCAACAGACTGTGCAGCACCACAGCAGTCTCCACCAAATTTCTAACGTTCTCTACCTTCTGTTCCAGTGTTACCAGCAGGCACCTGAACCTGTTGGCCAGGATGCCAAAGGCATTCCCCACCACTCTTCTACCCCTTGAGATCCTGTAGTTGCAGATTCTCTGCTCATCTGTTATCCCTCTTCTACTGTATGGCTTCATCGTGTATCTCTTTGGGGCAAAAGCATCATCACCCAGGATGAAATATGGAAAATCTGGCTCAGTTTCCTCAGGGAGAGGGAAAGATATGGGCAGACCCATGGACCCATCTTCTAGGCATTCAAAGAGCTCAGAGCCTGTTAATATCTGGGGGTCAGACATGTGTCCTTTACCTCCCAGCTCAATCCAGATGAACTTGTATTCTGCATCTACAAGGGCTATTATTGGTATGGAGAAAAACCCCTTGTAGTTGCGGTAGAAACTGCCTGTGTTTGCTGGCTTCTTGATGGCAATGTGCTTTCCATCCAAGGCATCAACTGCATGGGGGACATTCCACCTCTGTTCAAACTGCTGGGAAAGGTGTCTCCGTGCTTCAGGGGATAAAGGTGCGTTGAAAACCTCATCTTTATACACCTGTACAATGGCTGTGCACACTTCTGGAATCAGCTCTGATATGGTGGACATACCACATCTGAATCCATATGCTAGTGACCTATAGTTGTCCCCAGTGGCCAGATGTCTCAAGGTGATTGCCAGTTTGATGCAAGCTGACAGGGGGTGTCTGTAGTTAGTCTGCTGCTTCTGGATGACTGGTGTCACTCTTTTCATGATATAATCAAACCCTCAGGGTTTAATCTGGTGAAGTTGCTGAAGGCAGCAGCCAGCAATTTCTTCTTATCTGAGTTGTGTGTCCAGGAGGCTAGTGTAATGACCATGTTGCTGTCTTCTTTTTTCAGTGAGCAATGGCCTGGTCCAGCAGCTTCTGATAAATGGTCTTCTCCCTCCTGCTGGTAGGTCAACCTCCCCTTGTCTTTGCTGTTCTTCCTCCTTCTCATCCGCCTCGTGGGCTAGGATATAGTTATACAACAGGGAGACAAACGTCATGTCTTCTTCAGATAGATCATGCTCTGGTTCATCTGGAACTTCTGAATCTTGTTGTTCTGTCATCGTGTTCTGGAGTCAAATATGCAATTATTTTGTGGATCTGCTGCATCTTTGGGATCAAGAGCAGCATAAAACTCGGCGATCTCGACATTTTCCAATACGTGACAGAGCGTAAAAAAGCACACCAGAGCTTGATAGACGTACCAGAGCCTGATTTAAAGCGTCATAATCGCCTCAAAGCGTAATAAAGCTTATCAAAGCGTGATTTCAAGCATAACAAAGCATGATCAAAGCGGGATCAAATCATGAGGAATCGTAACAAGTCGTGAAATATTTCGTCCCAAAGCTGCAACCTATTTGTATCAGAGCGTAGCAGAGCTTATCAGAGCGTGAGAAATCGTGATAATTTTGGAAAAGTAAACAAAAATGACGGTGCTTTGCTCGCTGTTTAAAAGCGCGGCATTCGCCGTTGGTGTGAACTAACCATTAAGGATGAACAGAAAGATGGTAGGCATTCTAAAAAAACATATGCTGTTTTGCATCTGAAAATTAAAAATCTTATATTTATTGTTTCATATTAATTATCATTTCTTTAAACACACCAACAAATATAGTCTGCTAATAAGATGATGTACCTTTTCCAGCACCCATTTCAAGGAAGCATTTACCATCAGTAAGTAAGCACAGCTTTTCCATGTGACCAATCAGTGATGCCTTCAAAATGGAGAACTTTTATAAATCAGGTGCCATGAACATAAATGAGCTGGTGTCTGGGAAAAGGCTATCCGGTAGTACATATTATGTAAAATATGATCCAAAATACGTCAGTACAGACATTTTGAGTTCATGGAATATTTTGTTTAAAAGAAGTCTCTTCTATATCGAAAATCCAGTCTAGGTGGAAAGTAATGTTCCTGATTATCATGTGCAGACAGTAAAGGCTTGTCTGGGATGACATGTTAGGCTCATGAATTTTGCCCGGTTTTCCCAAAGACAAGCTAAATTATTCTTCAGGTCATCAATGGGCTTTGCCTAACTCTTAAAAAATTAAACAACAGGGAATCAAATCTTAAATCTTACAAGCATTTTTATTGGTAACCCATTTTACTTGACACAAGTTTAGGTAAAAGATCTTTCAAGGCAATAGGACCAGGTCAAATATCTTTAAAAGCAATCAGACCAGATTAAAGATCTTTTAAAGCAATGGACCAGGTTAAATATATTTCAAAGCAATGGGACCAGGTTAAAGATCTTGTAAAGCAATTGGACCAGGTTAAAGATCTTTTAAAGCAATGTGACCAGGTTTAAGATCTTTCAAAGCAATGGGACCAGGTTAAAGATCTTTCAAAGCAATGGGACCAGGTTAAAGATCTTTTAAAGCAATGGGATCGGGTTAAATATATTTCAAAGCAATGGGACCAGGTTAAAAATCTTTTAGAGCAATGGGACCAGGTTCAAGATCTTTTAAAGCAATGGGACCAGGTAAAAGATCTTTTAAAGCAAATGGACCAGGTATAAAATGTCAAACAAATGTGATAAACAATGGACATATCAAATCTTTCATTAGGAAAGTTCTAAGTTCAGGCTACCATTCAGGCTCAATGTAAGAGATTATGACCCATATAAGCAATTCAATTGCTTAACTATTCAAGCACGGACATTAAATGGACCAATTTCCACTTTTTGCCCCAAAAAATTCCCAATCTCAAAATTGCATCCCCCACCCCAAAATGACCAGAAAAAGGCCTGATGCCCTCAAATACCACTTTTGTCACAAACACCACCTGATTTGACCTCATGACCTTGATTTTAAAGACAACCAGGCCCTGAATTGTATAGATAAATATTCTGACCAACTTTCATAGAGATTGGATTAAAAATGTGGCCTCTAGAGTGACTACAAGCCAACAGAAGATGATACACCACACACACCACACACCGGACATAGGGTGATATCTTCATGCTCTGGTGATCTAAAAATGTGTTGCATTACATATTGACATTCTTTATTGAAAAGTCTTTAAAAAATCACAAACATTTGTTGCTTACAACTGAAAAACAAAAAAATAGATTTATATGTTACCTGTTGCTTCCTATGTCTAATAGCTGCATTTCCATAGCTGGGGTTCTCTAGTTCTGCTTTCATGCAGTCGTGAGACAGCACGTCCTCTTCTATCACTCCCACATGCTCTAAAAAGTAACACATTTAGTTTAAACTTATTTATTATGACTCAATTTGCTAACAAAGGTTACCAGTAGCTTGTTTTAGACATTCTCAAGTCTGTTCCCTTGGTCAAGACCAGTACTTATTGCCCGATGAAAGATATCAGAGTAGGACTCAAACCAGTGACCTTCTGGTCACCAGCAAACCGTCATATCAATTAATCCCACAATTTATTTTTTGAGTCAACAGTTTTGTTGTTGTCTGTAATTAAAAGACTTTCAAAGCTACAACTTAAGTTAACAATATATTTCATAATTAGTTGCATTGAACACCATACAGGATTAGTGACACTCCAATGTTTGTTTCCTGAGAAGAAAGCTTTTGTGTCAATAAAAAGAACTTTAACCCATTTATGCCTAGCGTCTAGAAAAATGGACTTGGTATACAGTGTAGACCCAGATGAGACGCCGCATGATGCGGCATCTCATCTGGGTCTGCGCTGTTTTCTTAAAGGAATTTCTGTAAGAAATATTCTAAATATAGAAATAAGTATACTAGACATCCCTAATTTTGGAAATAAATTGATCCAATATAGAAGGATGGGAGAGTCCACTAGGCATAAATGGGTTAAAATGCTCCTAGGAGGAGAATCAAACCCAGCTGGGCAAACCCTATGCCTCTATGAGGTAATGTCTATTTTACGATTGCTTTTCTGCCTGTGAAACTGACCATCATGCAGCTGGTTCACCTTGGATATAATTCTATCGAGGTCTTCCAGTGGTATTGTAAGAACAGTTTCCTGTAATCAATGTTTAAATAGAAAATAATACTAAGGCACATTGAAATTTCATTTCATTTACAGCATTTCTTTCTATTTTGTACAGAGCATACACCAAGATACATCTATGACATGAGGGTAAATTTAAAAAACACATTTTATATGAAAACAATCCTTTTTTTTGGACAATTTCAGAGAATAGATTATCAACATGAGTGTACATTACATACAATTTCTATTAACTACTTCTCAATAACAATTTGTTCATAAAGTATGATAAACTCATGTTTTATCTAAGTACCAATACAGTCAAAACAAGTCAGACAAAACTTGTATGATATTCAAAAAAGTAGAGAAACCACACAGTATAGCACAAATCACTACATACAAATGTTCAACAGAATCAATTATCCCTTTCCCATTCAGAAGCAAAGTAAAAATGGAAATGTGCAAACAGCATAAAACCAGAACAGCCTGCAAGTAACTCGCAGTCTGTTCAGGTTTTATGCTGTTTGCTGCTAATCAGTATCTAAGGGTTGTAGATGAAGCCTTAAAAACTTGAATTGAGTAAGAAAGGTTTTTAATTTAATGTTACTTTCTAAGGGACCACAAATGCGTGAACAAGAGATGTGTTTGTCAGAAACACAATGCCCCTTTTTGCGCAGCTTTGAAATAAAATTTCAATATATTTATTTGGCAGGTTTAGAAATTATCTCCCTTTTAAAGCTTATTACATGTACATCCCTGGGCTTGTATTTTTTTACTTTTGACTTTGAAGGATGACCTTGACCTTTCACCACTCAAAATGTGCAGCTTCATGAGATACACATGCATGCATAATATCAAATTGCTATTTTCAATATTGCAAAAGTTATGGCCAATGTTAAAGTTTTCAGACGGACGGACAGACAGACGGACAGTTCAACTGCTATATGCCACCCTACCGGGGGCATAAAAAGGTGGTAAAGGGTTAAAGCATACAAATGGTACAAGCTTTGACCAAGGAAACACACCTTTGGTTCAGGTACAGACTCTCCACCATCATCCCCGGAGTTAACGCCTTTACAGTAATACGGCTGGAAGAATATGATTTAACAAAATGTCTGCAAAGTTTGAGGAAAAACCACCGTTTAAGGCCAAGATAACATTAACTCTCCTTCAAAGTAAAAACAGTGAGAAAAATAAACAAGAGCACCGGCTTGCGGGTGCAGACCGCTCATCTATCTTCTTTTTAAGGTGAAGGGACCTACCTCAATACTTCAATCAAAAAAGATTGAGGGATGGGTGGATAGGGTAGTATAGTGTGGGGGTGTGGTCATTTATTACATTATCTTCCAAAAATAAGAAATAAAAATGCAAAAAAAAAAAAAAATTGGGATGGGGGGGGGGGAGGATTCTTGGGTGGGATAGTTGGACGGTCTTTCAAAAATAAAATAATAAAAATAAATATTTTTGTTTTTTAACCATGTTTAAAAAAAATATAAAAAAATTGAGGGGGGGGGGGGATTCTGGGGGGGGGGGGGGGGGGCATGGGGGATTGGTTTGGGTGGAGTATATTGTAGTATGTCATGTAAGAGTTGTTTTGTCAAAGTATCAATCAAATCTAATCATAAATAATGAAGTCATGGCAATTTAAGCAAAATTAATTATTTGACCTTGAAAGTCAAGGTCATTCAAAGGTCAAGGTAAAATTAAACTTGCCAGGTACAGTACTCTCATGATAGTATGAAAGTATTTGAAGTTTGAAAGCAATTGCCTTGATACTTTAAAAGTAAAGTGGATGTAAACACAAAATTTAACCATATATTCAAAGTTACTAAGTCAAAAAAGGGCCATAATTCTGTCAAAATGACAACCAGAGTTATGCAACTTGTCCTGTACAGTCCCCTTATGACAGTTTGTGAATGTTCCAAGTCTGAAAGCAAAAGCTATGATACTGTAGGAGTAAAGTGGACCAAAACACAAAACTTATTTTTTTTTCAATTTTCTAAGTATAAAGGGGCCATAATTCTGTCAAAATGCCAGTCAGAGTTACATAACTTTGCCTGCACAGTCCCCTTATGATAGTTAGTAAGTGTCGCAAGTATGAAAGCAATAGCTTTGATACTTTAGGAATAAAGTGGACTTGAACACAAAACTAAACCAAATTTTCAATTTTCTAAGTATAACAAGGGACAAAATTGTCACAAAACCAGGTTTTCATTGTGAAAAAAAATCTGATAAAGGGAGACAACTCAAACTGAACTTTTGAAATGAACAAACAAAATTAATCCCCTTTGTAAGTTTGTTTTAAAATAAATCTATTTTTAGTCGTGGCGACCTTGACATTGGAGATATTGACGTGATTCTTTCGTGCGACACACCGTCCCATGATGGTGAACAAATGTGCCAAATGATTTTAAAATCTCATAATGAATGACATAGTTATAGCCCAGACAAGCTCATTTATGGCTATTTTTTACCTTTGAACTCAAAAGTGTTACCTTGACCTTGGAGATATTGACGTAATTTTTTCGCGCGACACACCGTCTACTGATGGTTAACAAATGTGCCAAATGATTTTAAAATCTCACAATGAACGACAAAGTTATGGCCCGGACAAGCTTGTTCCGCCCGCCCGCCAGCCCGCCCGCCCGCATTCGCCAATCTAATAACCAGTTTTTTCCTTCGGAAAACCTGGTTCAAAAGGGCACATAATTCTGTCAAAATGCAAGCCAGAATTATCTAACTTTGCCGGCCCAGTCCCCTAATGATAGTCAGTAAGTGTACCAAGTTTGAATGCAATAGCTTTGATACTTAATGAGAAAACACAAAACTTAACAGGACGCCGACGCCAAGGTGATGACGATAGCTCTTTTTTTTTTCCAAAAAATAGATGCGCTAAAAAATGATTATGCAATTAGATGAAAACTATTTGGCAAGATGGCTGCCAATGGGCCATTGTGAAATGTTCTCAGGAAAAACATTGTCACATACTACTACTTGTTTTGATTAGGAAGATTCAGATGTTATATTTAATCAAACAAATCATGAAATTGTTTTATATACCAGAACAGCTAATTGACCAGCTAAGCAATGACCAAAATAGTGACTTTTAAATAACTTCATCCCTCCCCAGTGCACAAGTTGATCTGGGACAATACAGTACAACCTCCTCTTTGCAGAACTGCATTGTAAAATGTGTACAGCATACAGTTAAGCCTTATTTGATTATTATCCCCACGCTTTTTGAAAAAAAGGTGGGGATATTGTGGTTATCTCCGCCGTCCGTCCGTCCGTCTGTCCGTCCGTCTGTCCGTCCTGGCCACTATCTCCTCCTACACTAAAAGCACTAGAACCTTGAAACTTACACACATGGTAGCTATGAGCATATGTGCGACCCTGCACTATTTGGAATTTTGATCTGACCCCTGGGTCAAAAGTTATAGCGGTTGGGGTGGGGCCGCGTCAGAAATTATCACTCATTTTTTTAGGTTATTTTACATTTACTTCTTTATTTCTACACCGATTCACTTCAAATTGATACTGGACCTCTCTTATGACAATACGGTCAATCTCAACCATGCATGGCCCCATTCCCAACCCTGGGGCACCCCGCCCACATAGGCCACACCCACCAAAAATTTCCATTTACTATAATTTTTTCATTTCTACACGGATTCACTTCAAATTGATACTGAACTTTTGTTATGACATTAGGGTCAATCTCAACTATGCATGGCCCCAATCTCAACCCTGGGGCGCCCGCACACATAGGCCACACCCACCAAAAAATTCCATTTACTATAATTTTTTCATTTCTACACGGATTCACTTCAAATTGATACTGAACTTCTCTTATGACATTAGGGTCAATCTCAACTATGCATGGCCCCATTACCAACCCTGGGGCCCCGCCCACATAGACCACACCCACCCAAAATTGCCTTTACTATAATTTCTTCATTTCTAAACCGATTCACTTCAAATTGATATTGAACTTCTCTTATGACAATACAGTCAATCTCAACTATGCATGGCCCCATTACCAACCCTGGGGCGCCCCGCCCACATAGACCACACCCACCCAAAATTGCCTTTTACTATAATTTCTTCATTTCTACACCGATTCACTTCAAATTGATACTGTACCTCTCTTATGACAATACGGTCAATCTCAACTATGCATGGCCCCATTACCAACCCTGGGGCCCCGCCCACATAGACCACACCCACCCAAAATTGCCTTTTACTATAACTTCTTCATTTCTACACCAATTCACTTCTTATTGATGATGAACTTCTCTTATGACAATACGGTCAATCTCAGCTATGCATGGCCGCATTACCAACCCTGGGGCACACCTAGGTCAAACATTCGGCGTGGGGATACGCGTCGGCCTCTGCCGCGCCATTTCTAGTTACTAAATAACAAGAGCACCGCATAACGGGTGCTACACTCTTTTTTGAAGAGGTCACAGTGACCTTTACCTTTGACCTAGTGACCCAAAATGGGTGTGGCATGTAGAAATGAGGAAGGTGAATGTACATATGAAGTTAAAAAGTAGTAGGTGGAAGCACTTTTATTGTAGAGGCTATGTTAAAGTTTTATATTAGAGGTCACAGCGACCTTAACCTTTGACCTAGTGACCCAAAAATGGGTGTGGCATGTAGAACTCATCAAGGTGCATGTACATATGAAGTTTCAAAGTTCTAGGTGGAAGCACTTTGATTTTAGAGCGAATGTAGAGGTTTATGTTTAAGTTTTATATTAGAGGTCGCAGTGACCTTGACCTTTGACCTAGTGACCCAAAAATGGGTGTGGCATGTAGAACTCATCAAGGTGCATCTACATATGAAGTTTCAAAGTTGTAGGTGGAAGCACTTTGATTTTAGAGCCTATGTTAAAGTTTTATATTAGAGGTCACAGTGACCTTGACCTTTGACCTTGTGACCCAAAAATGGGTGTGGCGTGTAGAACTCATCAAGGTGCATCTACATATGAAGTTTCAAAGTTGTATGTGGAAGCACTTTGATTTTAGAGCCAATGTAAAGGTTTTAGCACGACGCCTATGGCGGACAGCAAGCTTGCTATGACAATACCTCGGGTTTTCTCCGAAAACAGCCGAGCTAAAAATGACTTATTGAATTTCAAAATTATTTCTTTAAACATCAAGTAGTTTTTAATTTTATGCTATGGTGAGTCTGACCTTTAAATCTTTATTTCTATTCACAAGATTGAATTATACCCACTGGCATCTGTTTCGGTTGACTTGGACAGACCTTCTTATGGTGATTTAACTTTGTTTCATAGCATGTGCTGAAAAAGAACCACTAAGAAGCATTAATTTTTATTGAAAACTTAAAATCAAACAAAAAATGTTGAAATCATATATCAATGTAAATTTACTCAATTAACAAAGAATCTTACGCCCATTTCAAATTAGCATGAAACAACAATAATTTCCACTTCTTACTGCTTTGGGTTGTACGGACATTGGACCCTCTTTCGCCGTAGGTCTACCTAAAGGATATAATAAATAAACAAATGTCAATGTCCAAAAACTATTTATTACCTGCAAGGTGAACAAACAGTATTCAACATCAGAAATAGAAGTTTTTTTACCACAAGCAAAAGCTACATGCATCACACCACGCACAGATAGCTGTAACATTTAAACAAAGCAAATTATTACTGATTTTATATTTTGATAATTGTTGATTAATTTAATTTGATTACCATGCAATTTCATGGATTTGTAAAATCAGTTATTTTTGTTGACGTTAAATTTGTGGATTGTTTTCTAATTACTGGAGTAATATAACACTCTGAACCTTATATATAGTGATCATTGAACATTTGATTTGGTGACGAAGCAGACCCACACAAATAGTTTTGAACAAATAATATTGGTTTCACACTACTCCAAAATACTGGAGGAGTTTTAACCCTTTCCCACTCAGAAGCAAAGTGAAAAAGGCTATGTGCAAACAGCATAAAACCAGAACAGCTTGCAAGTAACTCGCAGTCTGTTCAGGCTTTATGCTGTTTGCTGCTTATCAGTATCTGAGGGTTGAAAATGAAGCCTTTAAAACTTGAATCTAGTAAGAAAGGTATTTATTTAAATGTAACTTTGTAAGGGACCACAAATGCGTCAAAATACGTATCTAAGGGGGAAAAGTTAATACCCCTAAAACTGCTGCATGCTCAGCACAGTAATTCGAGCCCTTGGCAAGATGGAACCGACAGTATCTGCGTTTCCTTTCAACAAAGAAGTGGCAGGAATTGGCTGGGGGATCTGGTTTGGCTTGAGAATATGTGCCTCTCACAGTGTTCATGTCTTTTTGTTTATCTGCAATCAAAAACGAAATATGTTCAACTCTACGAGAAAGCCTTCAGTTTGTTCAATCATCAGAAATGATATAAACCATCAAATCCCAACATTGAATGGCTATATATCCTAAATTACAATTAAAAGTTACACTTAGGTTTCAAAATGTAAAATTAACTATGTCTAAAAAAAATTATAGACATTTTCTCCAAATCAACCTAGTATTATAAGGCTAAATATATGCTTTAGGCACCTTGGAGATAGTTAACACAATTGCATTGTCATCAAATTGAGTTCACATTTGTGCAAGTGGTGGGCTGGTGGATGACTCTACATAAGAGATGATGCAGATCGTATCAAAAAATATCTTTGCAAGTTATATGTTGATAGGATAAAATATAGTTTTAAAATTTTGTTTTTCATAAGGAAAATGATCATCACCATTACAGTCTGTTTTAGTGATTTGCACTTAGAATGCATTGAAACTAGTGCTACTGTATGTCACATAATTAACAAGTTAAATTAATAAGCATAGGTCAACAACTGCATTTGTGCCATTAGCAAGGAAACATGAGTTGCTTTAGATCTAAACACATGTGAACACACTTTGGACAATTTAGAGACAACTTATGTTGACTAGTCATATAGGTTCAGAAACTTAAGCAGACAGGTTTTCTAATTCTGACTAGATATTTGAAGTCTAATAATATGAAAGAAACTACTCATAAAACAGTGAAACTGTCCAGACAAAACCCGTATGTCTTGTACTTTTTCCAATAGTCTGTCAATGTTTTGAAATTGCTTGGGACGCCAAAGGAGCACTGCACTGTACCAAAACATTTCATATTCTGCTCTGGATCGTTTCAAACTCCTACATTAACCATTTACCACTTTGATATGTATTTTTACGCCTTTTTGTTCCTTAGAAAGTTACCTTTCTTACTAGATTCTAGTTTTAAAGGCTTCATTTCCAACCCTTAGATACTGATGAGCAGCAAACAACATAAAACCTGAACAGACAGTGAGTTACTCGCAGGCTGTTCTGGTTTTATGCTGGTTGCAAAAGCCATTCTCACTTTGCTTCTTCTTCTTATGGGGGAAAGCGTTAATCATGTTGGAATGGTATACAACAATTTCATATTGGCAAGTGCTTTTTTCCTGCAGCATCATTCACACATGATTAATATTGGAAGTTTTACAACCTGTTAATTCATATTTACCATTAATTATGGCTTGATTGGTAATTGTTGGCTTGGGTACTACTTCAAAGTACCCCATGTATTCTTAAGTATACAAACATGTAACCTGTGTATGGAAAATATACTTAAACCAGGGTTTCTGCTGGCAAAAATGGCAACAAATTAAAAATACAAATTTTTTCACAAAGAGCGATTTTTTAAAAATCCACATTTTTTCTGCTCAATATTTCCTTAAAATGTAATAAGACGCTCTGTTTACCAGCCGCTGTACAGAAGTCGTTATGCAATAGATTTCCATGATGTAAGCTAAACTACTCAATTCAGTTGAGCGTGGTGACTGCAACAAAATGGCATGTAATGATGATAACTACGATTATTAGGGGTGTTGTTACAAGTTATATTAATTGGTCGTCATTTTTATGGCTTCAGAGCAAATAAATCATGTCAAAAATGACTTTAACCATTCTAAAAACAGAAATTAAATCTACCAACAGCAAGTAGCAATATTGTCAGAATCTCACAATTTTAACTTGCACCTTTAAAAAAAAGGAAATTTGACTTCCTCGAAAATGCTACCCGAACCACGGCTTGCAAAAGCAAACGACATGCGCTCAAGACAACACTGCATAATTAAGGTTAAAGATGACTAATAATACGTATTAGAATCCTCAACATAGCGGCTACATAATTATGCACCATTACTTCATAATTCGCAGGCAATGATCACTATGAATGATTATTGGTGTTGTTTTAAAGGGGCCTTTTCACAGATTTTTGCATGTTTTTAAGTTTGTTATTAAATGCTTTATATTGATAAATGTAAACATTGGATCTAAAAAGCTCCAGTAAAAATTCAAGAATAAAATTTAAAAAAGAAAAAAAAAGTTAATCCTCAGCAGGGCTCGAACCACTGACCCCTGGAGTCCTGGAGTAAAAAGTCTTTGACTTAGACCACTTGGCCAACCTTCCTGATAAAATTTTCGAAGTATTTTATACTTTATATAAGCAATCCTCGTAGTTTCACACAATATAGCAACAACAATAAAACTCTCCAAATTATTAATTCGTTTCGCGCTGCAACGCTTTATAATTTTCATGTTTTTAAATCTTAAAAAGATGCATATAAAGGCTATTTTATAGCATGGTAAATGTTCAGTATTACTGTTTCCTCACAAATATCATAACTCAAACGAAAATGTGCGAATCCGACACAACTTTTTTCAACTTTGTCAATTTACCCAAATGTGAAAAGGCCCCTTTAACCTTCAAATTCTTAGTCAATATCTTCATATATATATGAAGAGTACCTGGGGTATCTTTAAGTAGTACCCGAGCAGACAATGACCAATAGAGCCTAATTATGCCTTTAACTATAGTTCAACATATTAGTAATAAATCAGCAATTTATCGCTTTTGTTCTATTTATAAAGTCAATATAGCAGATAGGTAAGGTGTGTCATGTAGAGCGAATACTGGCAGAACCCCCCCCCCCCCCCAACCCTAAATCTCGCGTTATCTCGGCAGTCTCATTACGCGTGATTTAACAATGTCGAAATCGTGAATCTTCTGACCAAATTTCATGAAGATAGGACAATAAATGTGGCTTCTAGAGAGTGAACAGGGCAAATGTTGACGTCGCACGACGGACAAAAGGCGATCACAAAAGCTCACCATGAGCACGTTGTGCTCAGGTGAGCTAAAAATATCACTGCCCATAATTCACAAAAGTAATATGACACATCGCGAAAAAGCAAGACAAATATACATAAGAGTTTGATATAAGTTACAGAAAACGATTAAGTTAACAATTTATGGAATGATTATGAATTTTATACATATCATACTTCGCATATTTGACAAAATAGTATGTTTTAATCTAAAAACCTTGATTTTGTTCTAAAACGTTGTCATCGCTCAATTTACCAAAATTGGTTACACTGCACTATTTTGTAGTAACCTAAAGAGGAATAAGAATGAAGCACAAATCTGACTGAAAACTTCGATTCACACGTGTTTAAGTTCTAAAACACGGCATTTTTATGTAATGTACTACGTTCATAATGACTAAAAAATCAAAATATTAATCAAGAAAGCACTTTTCATAAATTTTTTATCAAAAATGTAGAATTTACGACCACATAACACGGACCTATAGGCCATACAAACAAGTTTGTGTTTAAGGACGCTCCGTCATGAACACATAAAATGTGGCAAACTGTGGAGTGGGGATTGCGTGCGGCTTTATTCCCCCCCCCCCCCCCCCCCCCCCCCCCCCCCCCTAAATCCACCTTTGCTACTGATTAGTGTCTTGGGCGAATTCGTTGACTAAATCAAATCGAGACATTTCGCATTATGGCCATACATTATATTCGGAGCGAGTTGAAGGTTCACGGCGTTCTTGGTAATTCTTTTACTGACCGTCTTTTCTAAGATTTTGAACGTGTGCACGTCTGTTTCAACCATGGTATTTTCGTTACTGTGTGGACACAGGGACTTATATATTTGCATATTTGCTTGTATAGGTCCCTGGTGGAAACGAGTTCACACTGGACGTTTTGCAGTTTATCACACACAAGTCGGGGCATTCGTTCCGGGGTAAATTTTCTACTAATTATCAAACATACACTGTCTTTAAGTGCCCTGTGTGAAGCCTCTTGTATACTGAAATGTCACATGACAAACATAACGGTTGAGCGGACAATTAAACTAAGAGCCCTTAGTTCTAGTGCCAATTTTTTTACACAATATTGTCATTAAAAGTCATTTTTTATTTAAACTGATAATTAAAGCATGACTAATTTAACGGTGGTTATCTCTCATTCATTCAATCGGTATTGGGAAACTTCATACGGTTTAGGTTTAAGGCAGGTTTTTCTATAGTTATTTAAAGCAATGCCGAATTGTATAGCAAATAGCATAGTGGTGTTGTGCTAGTCTTGTCCAATTAAATATTGTTGGTTAGAATCAGTCCGATAAGGTGTTCTTTTTTAATGTAGTTAATTTTGAATAATTTTGATAACCTACTATTTAATTATTTTAAAGTTTGATACAATTATTATATCTCCATATCGTTCTCAATTATTTCTAATTCATATAACACAAATACTTCATTAAAAGTAAACTAACAACACAGTCCACATGCTCACATTGTGTCGCCATATCTTCGTCCGCCGTGTCTATTTCTATGATGCTATTGTCAGCCAGGTTGATGCCGTTGCCATCTGGGAAATGATCCCTCCTTTCCGCCTCACTGTCCACGTTGTGTCACATGCCTTTCTCAATCATTTAATAAAAACCTCCTAAAAGGCGGCAGCTGCAATCTGATTGATATCTGCCAACCTGGCAATATTATTAATGTCATGCGCATCGGTGGAGATTGATATTTTGCATGATTTCGCAATATCTAATGCAAATACTTTATTTTCCATTACTACTCAAGTTCTGTGTTTCTCTGACGAACCGGTGAATTCAGCTATCTCCGAATGAGCTCGAGTGAGTGGCCCCTGTGGTGGAAGCAAGAGACCATCGTGGCCGTTTCTCCACACTAGCTCGACAATAGCTCGCACCATTTGCGATAGTTGTGGGCGAAACATTGCGTCGGTACAGGGATGTTCAGAACTTGCAAGTTGCAATCATTCTAAACTAAGAAAAATAACATAAGTGAATATAACAGTTACACAGGAGCATATACATTTCTTCAAACGCTTAACCACTGTGTAATACATTTGACTGATAAGCCGCTTTAATTTTATATGATGTCGGACAAGTTATTATATAGGTTATGCAACAAATGTTCTTCCATCCAATTCATTACATTTCCTAAATTTATTTAATATCTCTACTCTCCTGTTGTCTGGGATTCTCTGTGTTTTGGTTTCCTGTGATAAACTAATCTATGTAACTAGCGTCAACAACAATGCGATGCTTACCTCTTTTTTGACTCCCGTTCTTTATCAAGAAAATAGTTATATGCATTTAAACAATTTTCTTAGCTTCAACATCTAATCGATCATGTTTTATTCTTTCGAAATATTAATGCTAAATATTGTTATACAGTATCAACATTTAGTAACGTTAGTACATGTTGAGTAAAATGCATTTTCGGATTGGTAAACCGTTTTATTCTTGAAATTCATGACTTTGTTGAGTCCCTCATGCAAAAACAATTTGCAATAGAATTTGATGTGAAACTAATCTAGTAATCTTGTGGAGACTCGAACCTGCAATGCCCTTTTACTGTGCGAGAGTGTATGCATGCTTTAACCGCTTGATTATTCCTACCGCAACCTTACTATCACTAATGAAGATAATTATCATGTTTCTTGCATATAAAAACATCTAAAACATAAAATCCATTACGTTTGCATAAGTATAACAATATCGCATTCAACCACCGTGAAATTATTCATGCTTTAACAGTTTGGGAAAAAAACGAACTACATGTGTGAGATAGGGCATAAGAAATGCTTCTATTTGAGCAGTAGGATCGAATGTACATGACGAGACTGTGCGTGCATTAAGCTTGACGGAGTACTTGAGTACGCAGACGTCCGTCAAAACGTTCGTAGCAGACTTTAAAATAAAATGTGAACCACTACACGATATTGATCTTGCAAGTACTAACAGTAGCAATACCACTTAACCACTGATTCGCCGCTTAACATTAAAATCGACGTATGAAATTAATTTGTAATGCAATTTCTCTGGATAATTGACAGCGTTTAAAGCGCATTCCGGTAAGCGCATTGATTGACACAAGCTTCTCAGCACACGACCCGGGTTCAAACCCCGATCCTAAAAGCATTTTGGTTGGTTGGTTCTTCCCATAGCGGATAGTTTGGATTCCCCCGGGTACTCCGGCTCCTTCAAACTTCACATACAACACCAAAATTGAAAGTCGTTCAATAAGAACTTTCATAATGGCTGGCAACATCAGCTATGGTTCTAAATACGTGGCAACTTTCTTCATTCTAGTAAGCAAGTTATGTAGGAGTGCTGGGGCACATTTCCTAGGTCGTAAACTTTCTTGATTCTAGTAAACAAGTTATGTCGGAGTGCTGGGGCACATTTCCTAGGTCGTAAACTTTCTTGATTCTAGTAAACAAGTTATGTCGGAGTGCTGGGGCACATTTCCTAGGTCGTAAACTTTCTTGATTCTAGTAAACAAGTTATGTCGGAGTGCTGGGGCACATTTCCTAGGTCGTAAACTTTCTTGATTCTAGTAAACAAGTTATGTAGGAGTGCTGGGGCACATTCCGAGGTCGTAAACGTTCTTGATTCTAGTAAACAAGTTATGTAGGAATGCTGGGACATTTTCCGAGGTCTCACACAATGCCGCCTCGGGCGCGGAGGGACCTCAAAAACTTCGAAATACACACACAGACTTACAAACATTTATGTTTGCAGCGTGGATGCATTGCTTATAACAACAATAAAAAACAACAAACCTGCGCGTTTGTGAAACTAAAGGGTGTGATTTTTTTTATATTAATAGATCTTTGTGAATTTGGACCGAGTTTGCGTAAATATGCTTGAATATGTTTCCCGGTTAGATAAACAAGCCGTGAAAAAAGCGACAAACTGTCAAGTAATTAATTAATTAGTCTTAAAATAAAATAAGCATCTGTCGGCTAATTAAGAGTTGCCTTACCGCTGTCAGGTTAATTGAATACAATACCTTTTGTCGGCTTTTTATGAAGTGATAAACGTCATTGTTTGGGCTTTTAATAATTTCTTTTCAGCTTCGTGCATAATTGAACTGCACTTTGCAAACAAATCTCTAATCACAAGTCAATACAAAATGGGCACATTTTCATTACGATATAAACAGTATGTCTAAACGCTCTGGCAATCAATTAGAGGAATAACAACATTCAAAAAAGAGCAAAGGTAAGTATCCTTATTCTCAATATATTACTAAACGGTATCACTAAACTTGGAAATACTCAAGTTTCGTAATTCTAATTTTACTCTTTCAAAGTACCGCAATGAACCTAAATGATTCCTGCGCACAGCTGATACAAAGAAAATCAGTACATTTTTTAAAGAAATTTGAATCTGGCCGAATTTTACCTGGATTGTTTCTTAAAGCGAAATCCGATAAAATGACACCAGCCTGAATGTTTATACCGGTACTTATTTTGAACCATTTTTTGGTGTGAGAAATGTAATAAAGTAATATATTAAAAACAGGCTGTCAAGTGACCTTTTTTCGAAAAGTAGGAAAAAATAGGAACTACTTTTGCAAGAAAAGTAGGAAAAAAGTAGGAACTTTTCCCTCAAAAGTAGGAATACATAATACTAATTTTTTTAGACACAGGTCCAGGAAACATAGCTTGAAACAGAGCAGGAGTGCCATCACATGTTCTGTATGGATACCCACTTGAAGCTACCTTAAGGGCCCAGAAGATTTGAGCCTTTTGTATCTGTTCCTTGTGTGATGGTTGTACTTGCATACAGATAGATTTATCCCCACCACCCTGAGAGCTGCTTGGCTTTGGGGCACTTCCACGCTTTTGTGAATTATCATGCATGTTTTTCATGTTTTCCTTGTGTTTTTATCCATCTGCATGACTTATCAGTTGATTAGCACCAGAATTACAACAAGATGGACTTCATTCAAACAGTACAATATCTTGCAAACTCATTTCCGGTATCTCTCTTGCACCATGATCTGAGTGTTTTTCCACTGTTGACCAACTTTTCCATCCATGAAGGGTTAAACTTTGTTTTCCCACTAGGCATTTTAGCACTTAGTGTATCTATGATAATTAAGTTTCAAGCAAAGCTACCCTGATAAAGAAGTATAATTAGATGCTGTTCATTTTGGTGTATCATCAAATAAGTGGTTAGAGGTCTGCATAAGGTTTGGTAAAATTGTTGTCAATGGAAACAAAATAAAACTGGAATAAACAATGGATTCCCTCAGCTCTTGCATCACTGGGAACTGTGTAAGGTAGTGAAGTCTGCAGCGTACAAATGCTAAGGAAGTAAACAAGGCACTATTGTTACTTAAAAAAAAACTTGTCAATATTTTCAAAAGTTACATAAGAAATAAATATTTATGCTTCCTGAAGAGGTGCTAGCAGACAGTCAGCATGGGTTGTAAGGTCTCATCTAGATGAATGCACATTAACAGGGATACAGTCATGCCATAGATTCATTCATCCTGCAAGTTTACTAAATAAACTCTTAAAAAAAATATTCTCAATTGAAAATGAAAAAGTAGGAATAGTAGGAAGATTTGGTAAAAAAATAGGAAAAAGTAGGATCCTGATGAAAAAGTAGGAAAAAGTAGGAAATAGTAGGAAAAAGTATGACCGCTTGACAGCCTGTAAAAAGAGACGCACACACGCCGACGATTGGTACAATTCGAAGAGTTATTATTTTAGCTAAAGAAAGCGTCCACAATAAAAACAACTGCAAATAATTCTGATAGTAACTATGATGCGTTACATTTGTGTACTAACTTACCCACAAGCTAGATAGATAGAAGGCGAATGCAGTGTCAATTACTCTGCAAGGGGGGTGGTTCTTTTGTGTAACAATCAACGTCGTCTTGATTGACATTGCCAACCGAGTAAATTGCATTAAGCTGATATGTACTGATTGCTACCACAGTGAAAGTATTTAAACGACCTCCCTTGACTTATGCCCCATGCCACTCAACGAGAGATAAAATACTCTTCATGCGTGGTATCAGATACCATATACTAATAATTTTTAAGTATAACAGTTGGTGCAAATAAAAGACCAGGCATGGGTTTATGAAGTTTCCTCTGGTTATATGGTCGCAACTTTGCATTTCTGCTTATTTTAAACGTAAATATAAGCAATTAAACGACCGACACAGTTTAATGTAATCGAGTAACCTATTGTTTTACCGTACTTATGTATAAACCTTACTTTATTTTAAACCTATTTATTTTAGCTCGAGTACGTCACCGACCTAATTAATTTTGGTATGAACTCAATATGAAATGAAACTCTAAAAAGCGTTCTATGTTTTATGTTAGCCATTATAATTTATCCCATTTTCACCGCGACATTGACGGTATAACACGTTGTGGAATATACTTGCTTGTCTTCAACACTGTGGGATATACCTGTCACGTGCACGGACTACTTTTTACTTTATCACTGAATGATTTTTCATAATTAATAAAGTCGAGAAAACTTTAGCTTTAAAATTATACGACGTTCAACCTTTAAATCTAGTCATATGACATCATGTTTCGCCATCCGTATAATGAATCAGCTGATTGATGGCGTCATAAAATGACACTTTTTGCTTCATTTTCCCCCCAAAAATGACGATTTATTATAAACGCGACTTATTTCACGTGTAAATGTACTGTATATCGACATACGGTATTTGAATTGTCAATAAATCACATTTTTCTTATTTCGTGTAATGTGCATTGTTTATAATCCATGCATATACTTTTGACATTTAAAGCGGGTATATACGATTTTGTCAAATATTTATGAATTTATATAAAATGTATAAAAAACTTATTATATATATATATTTCAATATAAATTAAAATAAAAGTTAAGAAGAACATGTGTCGAAAAATGCGAAATAAGCCAGATATTTAATTCTGAAATTGAAAACGGCTGTACAGCCGAATTCGCCAGCATTTATACCATACATGTACGATGTGCATTTAAACTTACGAGGGGTGTTCCAGAAGTTCGTGGATTTTCGCTATAACTTTCATTTGGTAACATAAATGGTAAAACAAATAGCATGTTAAGAATATTTCGTCCTTTCCAAATCTACTCTCCAAATAGCATAGACATACATAAAACAATAAACATATATCAGAGATTTAAACATGTGCACAATGCGCACACCGACGCACGTGTAACGTTTGAAGTTAACAACTGTCAAATCTGTTCCACATAATCACCTCCATCGCGAATGCACTTTATGTGTCGGGAAATCCACTTGTCAAAAGTGTCTCTATACCAGTCAGCGTCAAAAGACGACACGATTCGCTTTGCTGCAACTGTAAGTTCCAGTTTACTTGCAAAGCGAATACCGCGCAACTGTGATTTAACTTCCGGGAAGACGCGAAAGTCCATAGGGGCCAAATCCGGGCTGTAAGGAGGACTTAGGCGCTGTAACGCTTTATGGAATTCATGCATTTTAAGCTTATATATAAAGTCCGTGATATTTGGTTTATATAATATGTAAATTTCATTGACTTTTACCGGCAAACTAATAAGTTATAGCGAAAATCCACGAATTTCTGCAACACCCCTCGTAGTTTAACGGTTTATAATACAAAGACGAATGCTTCGGTTATTGTAGGAAAATATGTACGTCACTATCGGCTCGGGGCGCTAATTTGTCTTTGCTGCATTTTATGAAATTCGGCTTTAATGTATATTTTTTGTGTGCCTATTTTGTGTTATTGTAACATATTTTATCAATATATTACAATTAAACACATATAAAAAATCGTATATACCCGCTTTAAGAATGTACAACAATATAAAGAAGTGAAACTCCAGCTGCTGGAGCAGTATTGAATTTTCATTAAAAACAATTAAACAAGGAATCTTAAAAAATAATAAAAACACAATACCGCCACCAGCCTCTGAAGGCTGAAAATATAACAACATCGAAGATATGTACGGGGATACACGCTACTGCATCCACGCAGCACACATCAAACTGTTGTGCAATGCAATATAAAGAAGTGAAACTCCAGCTGCTGGAGCAGTATTGAATTTTCATTAAAAACAATTAAACAAGGTTTCTTAAAAAATAATAAAAACACAATACCGCCACCAGCCTCTGAAGGCTGAAAATATAACAACATCGAAGATATGTACGGGGATACACGCTACTGCATCCACGCAGCACACATCAAACTGTTGTGCAATGCAATATAAAGAAGTGAAACTCCAGCTGCTGGAGCAGTATTGAATTTTCATTAAAAACAATTAAACAAGGTTTCTTAAAAAATAATAAAAACACAATACCGCCACCAGCCTCTGAAGGCTGAAAATATAACAACATAAAGCCATACAAATATCGCACAATTCATAATTAATCTGCAATATTTGCTATCCGATTTCATTCACGTTAATCATAGAGCTGTGTAAAGTATAAGATGGCAAAAATAGCACCACACTGGAATTCGGAACGTCCCATTTTGTTCACGGGTATATCCGATGATTTATATGTTGTGTAATGGAATGTTTTCCATTCTTCGTGTATTTATATATTAAATTATTTTCTTGTACACAATAATGGCATTTATCATAGACAAATAACATTGTGCAAGTTTAAACATAATTATGTTTGTTTGCAGAAATTTGCAAATGCATCCGAGTTTACCAACGGCTATTATTTGATAAACTGCTCCGGTTCATTTTAACAGCAGTAATGTACATAGAGTACATGACGTAGCGTGTGACGAATCAGAAAGTTTATCGCGTTCATAAATTCATTTGAAAATAGTGATAGGATGACATGAGGGTCTTTATTTAACTATGCTAAAATAATTATTAAAGGGGCCTTTTCACAGATTTTGGCATTTTTTAACTTATTCATTAAATGCTTTATATTGATAATTGTAAACATTGGATCGTAAAAGCTCCAGTAAAAAATCAAGAATAAAATTTAAAAAAGGAAAAGAACATTGCCCGGAGCAGGTTTCGAACCAGTGACCCCTCTGGAGTCCTGCCATAGTCCTGAAGTAAAAACGCTTTAGCCTACTGAGCAATTCCGCCGAGTACACATACTTGACGTATTTTATACGTTATATAAGCAATCTTCGTAGTTTCACAAAATTTAACGACAAAAACAGAACTCTCCAAATTATTCAATCGTTTCGCGTTGCAACGCTTTATAATTTTTAGGTTTTAAAATCGTCAAAAGATGCATATAATGGCTATATTAGACCATGGTAAATGTTCAGTATTACTGTTTCCTCACAAATATCATAACTAAAACGAAAATTTGTGAATCTGAAACAACTTTTTAAATTTTGTCAATTTACCAAAGCGTGAAAAGATCCCTTTAAAGACCCTAGATGCAAAATCGCCAATTATTGAGTTAAATGGATTATTAGACGGATTTTAAAGGAATATTAAAGGTAAGATACTAGTTCGAACGTGTTTTGGTTTTTGTTTGTACTTTTGTCGTTCCCTGTTCTCGGGGAAATGATTTTAACATGGGGGCCATTAATGCATTGGATCACACACGGCATACCCATAACATTATATAAAAAACACGTTCTGCGCGTCATTAAATTCGTCGTCCGAAGTCGGAAAACGTATTGCCCTGCATATTTAGTCAAATAAAGTGTCAGTCGCTGCAATTGTCTGTTTACTCGTCTATAGTGTACATGCAGAATCTATGTTGACATCGACAATCATTTTGTCAGGAGCAATCGCCGCCATATTGGATTTCGATCATTTTCTTTCGAAAATAAAATGAATTATAGTAAAGTAAAATCTTCTTATCGCGGTCGTAATGTGTTACAATTCGCATGCTGCGTAAAATTGAATCGAGGCATATGGTGATATTTTTACTAGCTTATATTTTTACTAGCTTTACAATTTGTGTGTGAATTTTCTTAAGACTATTTTGCGTACCAGAACAAATATATTTATATCACTACGCATGGTTACATTCGTTAGATTATAAGCGATTTTTAAGAATGAATCAGACTAATTGTTAGGCTAAGGTTATTAGATTTAATTATGTTAAAAGTCACGTTGATAAAAAATCAAATGGGATAAATAGAATACTAGGATTAGCGTTGAATACAGAGAAGTTTATGTTGCTCGGCTCGAACACCGAAAGCGCTCGCCAAGGCTCGCGCTCCCGGCGTTCTAAGCCTCGGAACATAAACTTCTCTGTATTCAACGCTAACCTAGTATTCTCTATATACACGCATGTTTAATTATTATGTTTCTCTATCGCATTCCTCCTCCTAATTCCTTATTCGCATCATCATCATCATCATCATCATTATTTTACAGTGAGTAACGCTCGTGGCCATCACTCGCCTAAATAATTTTGACTTGAAATCGCTATTCATTAGTCACTTTCGTAATAATGACGTATTCAGCATGTACTGGTATGCGTTTCGAAAGGTCATTTAAGAAAAATGTAACAATAACAAATATCACTTTCAGAGAGGCCATATCGAGAAGTCACTGCGTTCTACACCAAGTTGACACTGTCAGTTTCTTCGAGGGGGTATTTACCAGCAGGCGACGTTAAACCGCGCTATTCTATCTATGAAAGCGATTCTATTGTTTTAGACCACCCGATCGTCTCGGGGTGTTATAAATGTGCGTTATATACCACTGGTAGGACATTGGTATTTGAAACGCTAGAGAGTGAACATCGAGACTCGAGAAAAGCTGTTTGAAAAAAAAAATCGACAAGGGAATTTTAATCTGTTAAAAGTTTAAAAAAAAATCTGAGAATGGTTCTGAAGATTGAGAAACCAGTTCACTGCACGCTGATTGGGGACGCTATGATCGGGAAGAGTACCTTGGTTCAGGCCTTTATGAGTCAGCACTTGCCCAAGACGCCCTATGTTGCCACCGTACTGGAGACTTATGAAGGTAGGCTGATTAGCTTGACTGTTTTGTAATTAAGTTTATACAAGTAACATATATAATGATCAATTTTGCTAAAGATGTTTGTTTTACATATCAAGCAATGTCCATAATGTTTATTACGCGTATTAAGTGATAATTTATAATCTTCTTACACTTAAATTGACATTCGTGTATATATTTATCTCTGTGTATAATAGATCGTAAGGGTAAAAAAGCTTTCTTGTTTATAACTACATTATTTCCTTATTTGTTTGTACACATTTTCGGTACTATATCATCATGTTTGCTCACAACATGAACCAAATACTTATGTGCGCCCTGTTCTCTCTTACTTCAGGTTGCTTGGACGTCGACGGTCAGAAGCAGAACCTGAGTATCCTTGACAACGCGGGTCAGCATGACTACGAGACGATGCGCTCTTGCTCCTACAAGGACAGCGAGGTCCACGTGCTTTGCTACTCCGTGGCGGACCGGAACTCACTGGAGAGCATTCAGGACTTCTGGGTTCCGGAAGTTAACAACTGTACGCGGCGCCGCAAGCCCATAATTCTGGTGGCGACTCAGACGGATCTGCGAAAGGGCGTGAACGGCGATTCGGATAAGATTACTACTAAAGAGGGCGAGGAGATAGCGAAGAAAATCGGTGCCGATGTGTTTGTCGAGTGCTCTGCGATGGAACAGGAGAGCGTTAACCACGTGTTTGAGGTCATGACCTCTGCTGGATTGAGATATAGGAAGAAAAGGAACAGTTTCGTGAAAAAGATGTTCGGCAAGTGAACAGCACACCGCGCGTTGCTCACCCCCGAGCAAAGTTTTAGCTAAGAGTTCACTCACACACATGTTGTCTATGTGGTCAGCTCGACGACTAGGGGAGGAGAGAGGAAAGAATGGTCATAGATCAGCACACAATTGGCTTGCGAAAGCTTTGTGACAGACGCTGCGGATTTGTGATTGAGACTATTGCATGTAGTGTTGCAACTTTCGCAGCCATACCGAGATTGCATCGCTGTAGACTGTGACATTGAACCAATCAAACTTGACACCAAGTAACTTTACAACGATGACAAGTTACGGTTGCTTATTATTAATTAAACTATTGTATAAACATGCTTGTCAAAGATTTAATTGCACTCAATGTAATTTGAGTACATTAAATATTTAGAAATGATACTTATGTCTTTGTTTTACTTCAAAATATGTATTAAATAATGTTTTCGAAAACAACTTTACGTGATTAATAAATATAATTATGATTGTAAATTTAGATATAACATCTGCATTTACATTTGGGAAGATATTAGTAAATAGAGTGGATACCCATAAATGACTCGAATAATCTCCCAAACCGATTTGACGCAAAGTTCGAACGGGTAGTATAACCCGATTTGACGCAAAGTTCGAACGGGTAGTATAACCCGATTTGACGCAAAGTTCGAACGGGTAGTATAACCCGATTTGACGCAAAGTTCGAACGGGTAGTATAACCCGATTTGACGCAAAGTTCGAATGGGTAGTATAACCCGATTTGACGCAAAGTTCGAACGGGTAGTATAACCCGATTTGACGCAAAGTTCGAATGGGTAGTATAACCCGATTTGACGCAAAGTTCGAACGGGTAGTATAACCCGATTTGACGCAAAGTTCGAACGGGTAGTATAACCCGATTTGACGCAAAGTTCGAACGGGTAGTATAACCCGATTTGACGCAAAGTTCGAACGGGTAGTATAACCCGATTTGACGCAAAGTTCGAACGGGTAGTATAACCCGATTTGACGCAAAGTTCGAACGGGTAGTATAACCCGATTGATCAATCGCATCAAAAGTTCTAAATCATGTCTAAAACTTGCATGCTTCCAAATTCAAACCTTACTCCATTTGTTTCATCAAACTTTTAGACAAAATGCATAAATACTTTTTTAATCACCAAAGGCAAATATATTAACGTCATAACTCGCTTCATCTCATAACACAAAGAAAATAATAAAAAAATGTAGTTTCGGGAAGTAAAAGCGTTTCCGGAATCAAAAATCTCTTTCCTTAGAGAGGCAATGTTCATGGAAAGATTAACCCATTTATGCCTAGCGTTTAGAAAAAAGGCCTTGGCAAACAGCGTAGACCCAGATGAGACGCCGCATGATGCGGCGTCTCATCAGGGTCTGCGCTGTTTGCTTAAAGGAATTTCTGTAAGAAATATTCTAAATATAGAAATAAATATACTAGACATCCCTAATTTTGGAAATAAATTGATCCAATATAAAGGATGGGAGAGTCCACAAGGCATAAATGGGTTAATGATGAGCCCTCTCTTAAACGGCCTGCTACAGCCTGCAGGTTCCATGCACTTTTTGGTGCAGACTGGTATTTTTAGTTACGATTTTGTTTGTATCAAAATTAAAATGCAACAACACACATTTTAGCAGAGGATGACGAAAATAATATATCGGGGACAAACCGGGTCAAGAGACTTAGAGCAAATTCGGTTATTTAATTATTAATTATCATTTAAAAGTCAGTGAATGATTGAAAACAACTCCGCGGTGTAAACATGATATCAATTTCAAAATATCCGAAAATTGGGTGTTATCGACGACCAAAGCACTTGACTGGTTAAATGCGAGGACCACCAGTAGTATATCGAGTTACGGTCGCGACACATAAACCAGTCGATAAAACTCATTAATTATATAAAGACAAAACGAAAGTCCGATCGTTGAGATACGATATCTTGTTTGTCAACGGTTTTGCTGTCGGGAGGACAAAAGGGCCGTCAGTTGGAAGGAATTTCGGTAATGTTGAAACTTTCAACGAAAGCACCGAGTGGGTCGGCCGCAAGCCAACTGTCAGACGTCACAACAAAATATAACTAGGCTTTTTGGCGACCTTAGAAAATATTGATGATCTTGAATTTTCAGATCTTGATACAATTTAAAAATATTTTTGCACGACGTGGGTTATATTTCTTCGTCCAATCGTGACCTTTATGTTGAAAGTATTTACAATTGTGTTTGTTTCAATGTTTCCAATAACAGAAAGGTGTGTTTACATTGAAATGACATGTACGTTCTGATGATTGGTCAAGGACGAATGTTATATGACTCGCGAAAATTGGTCGTTTGGCATATGCGACCAGCGTATTTCGAGCCCCACCTGCACGTGCGCGCAGTCTGGTCATGAGCTACCCTGTCCGCTTATTAGGCCACGACACCTTGCGTTACTTTATAGCAGACAGCGTAGCTCCTGGCTAAAATGAGCGATTGCGCAGGCTGGTCTGACACATGTGGCATAAGACCCATTTTCGCATGCCGCGTCTCATATTGTTACCATTTGTTAAACGTTCAATTCAACTGAGAAAGTGCATTTCAATAAGAAACATGCATCATTGGCATTATGTTGGCAAATTGGAATTTAGTTAGTAACATACGAATGACGTCGACTCGATGAACGTTAATGGAGCGTTAGCATAGACCCATGTCAATTAACTAAGCGACCGTTGTGAAGGTATAAGGTAAAACACTTAAAGAATACAGTTTAGACACAGCTAGTACCCTCCTTACCCCACAGTACGATATTTTACTTTTGATATATCGACTATATCGGTTTGGTAAAGCACTCATTCTACGTAAAGCAAAATTCGCACGCACTGTGCTTTTATAAAAGTGTCATTCAATATAAACATGACTTATTGAATGTTCATGTAAATATAAAATAAATGTGACATAAACTGGTACCTAAATTAAGCAGTACTATGTTTAAGGTCTCGACGTGTACACGTTTATAGTGATTATATTATTTGTAAGTGAAATATTTCGTGAAATATAACGCTGAAGACAGTTACAAATATATTTTATAACTGATCTTATTTAGGGGCAACTTAGACGAATTTGGGGTTTAGGCGATACCTAATTAAGTGACACGTGTTTCTGAATGTAAGATTCCATTTTATTAATTTTGGTACATTAGTAAACATAGTAAAAAAAGAGTACAATACAACAATTTTTTTGTAAGTATTAGTAAGTATTATCAAAATCTGGTACAAATTAAGCAAGTTTGTCAATCGAGGCAATGAATATGTATGGCTATTTCTACAGATTTAAGAAATACAAATATTTCCCAAATTAAACTTTTTTCAGGTCGTACAAATTTGGAAGGACACACTATGTAGTAACTTTTATCTTGTGAACGTTTATTTATTCAATATGACCGTAGTGCTTGAATATCAGAGTCACTGACTTAGTTACTGATGTTTTCTTAACAAAACTCGTCTGACACATTTCTCTCATATTGAACTTGGTTTGCGGTGCTTTTAAAATTAGTTATGCCGCCGTTAGATAAGCTAAGTTCTGTTTAAAACGGTTGGTATTTCAACAAAGATCAGGAAATGTTGCGCACTCCGTGTCATGTCTTAAAATGTCATGGCTTTGAAAAGAATACAATTGCAATCTCAGTATTGTTTGAATGTTGCTTGAGGGCATGTCATACGTTGCTTGCAATTCTGAGCTATACCGATGCGGAAGTTTGTGTCGTTTGTGCTCATACTTTGGTGCTTGTATACAGTACTGATACTTTTTTAGCCTCCACAAGACAGTAACAGAAATATTGTCCAATCGTCTAATATAGCAGAAATCAGCAACCATGTTTTGGGGTCGGAATTCGCATCACCTATTTTTAAATTTAGGGACCCATTCGTCACTTTAAAATGTATTTAATAACATTTGACATCTGCTGTTTCTCATTAAATGTTTAGATTTTTAATCGGTATTGTGTTTCATTTGTTATTAAAAACACTGGTCTGCTAAGGACGCTTTCAGTTGAATGTTTTTATGTGTTTGGCATTGTATGTACAACAAAAATAAATAAGTGTGTGGTGACTACACGGCTGGAATCAGGAAAAACACAATGTATTGTGTTCAAAACGTTGTTCGGTATGACTAATCGTAATATATTTGTAACTTCATTTCATGAGACCGTTGCCATGTGCAGTCTATTACCATCGTTTAAACCCCCAAGTTTTGTAAGGGGTTACAAGTCAGTGACCATCGCCGAAGACAGTAAATAATATTAGCGAACCAACCGCAGGTAAGATTGCTCAAGCTAATAAATGTTGTATGAGGTCATAAGTCCCTTAAGCCAACAAATCAAATAACATCACTTAATCCAGTAAGTGGTGTAAGGGAATCCAAGTCCGGTAGTATTGTTCAAGCCAGTAAGTGTTGTAAGCGTTGCTTAGTCTGTTAACATCGTCGAAGCCAATCTCCACACAGAGTTTTCATTTCATGCTGTCACGTACAATGTAATTTTAACGTCGTGCAAGAGATTGCGTCGAAGCCAGTAAGTGATGTAAGCGATCCCAAATTTGGTAACCACGCTAGCCAGAAAGTGATCGCACAATTTTGTTAACTGATATATGGGGTCCAAATCTGTTAATATCGTTCTGGCAAGTTATTGATATCAGCTATCCGAAGTCCGTTAACATCGCTCACGCCATTAAATAATGTAAGTGTTACTAAAGGCTTTAACATCGTTCAATGTTTGCGGTCAAACGACTGTAAACATCACACATGCTCCATTTATGATTAAATTATTTTTTTAAACTTTTCAAACGTAAATTGTTGTTTATATTATTGATAAATTATTGATATATTTCCACGAGTTTTTTAAGTACGAACATTGAAATTCAAGTTCTGCCATGTTGAAATAAATAATTAAGAAGCTTTAACTCAATAGACAATGAATTGTGAAGTTTTTTATAAAACACATTTTATTACAATAAATAGTGCAAATTATATAAAATGGGTAAAATAACACATGGGTAAAATAACACGCTTATGCATTCCATTATGCGAATAGGTAATTACACATAATAATAATGGTGAATATGCAAACATCTGAAATTAAGTGTAAAATACATGTAATAAGCACTAACATACAAAATATTGAGCAAATTATAATTATAAAATAATACTAAAATCTAATTTTACTTCCTTTGTTTAGACAAGATCATGTACTTTGTTTAATTGTCGTTTACTTAGGAATTTGAGTTGCTATATTATACATGAATGAAACAAGCAGTAACATCTTACACATATAATTAGGGTTGTGATAAAAGTTCTACTAAATGAATATGATCATTTTTACGACATTTAAGTCAATAAACAAAGTAGTATTATCTCCAGGTGAAGTCTTTAGTATATATTAATTCTTACGTGTGAACATATATTGTTACGTGACTCTCTTTTGAGGTACACAGTTTACCTTACGCGAATAACTGAAACTTTCAGATATCTGCTAATGTAGTGTTACGCTAGTTCCATTCGTTTTCAAATATTTCACAAGTTGAAATTTATGTTCAAACAATAATTTATGCATATGAAGACAAATAATCGCAGTTTACAACCCGTAAAAGAGAAGCACACTGTAAGTTGTTTGTAACCGCCAGCTTCCTGGTAAGTGTACTAGGGTAGTATTTACACAGTTTTACACATGTGACAAACATACAGCCAGTTCCGCGTTCGTTCAGAATTTATGTAAATAATACAAGAAAAGTGTTATAAAAGCTTCCGAAAGCAGTGTAACTTAAAGTTTACGATGTTTATAAAACTTGATTACTACTATGAAACCGTTGTGGTTACGATTAAGAGGTACTTACTTCGAAAAACGAATAACTGTCTACCAACAAAAATACGTCTTTACAGGATCTTAACTAAAACTCAACTGACCGCTATTTTTACTTATTGTTTGAATGTTACGATGACCAAAAGTGGTCAGTGACCAATATTATGGTCAGTGACGAAGATTATGGTCATTAATGACCATAATTCTGGACACGCGCCAATGGCCAATCATGGCTAGTCACGTGACTGAACAAAATAATGACTTAAAATAATGTCAATACTCAGTATCATATCCAATAGGGATAAAGATAAACATTTTCATAGAAAACAACATTCTTTTATTATAATATTTCGCCAAAATGGGCTTTATCAAAGTTTACAAATATGAATTCACTACATAATTATAACTGTCATGTACACTAATAAAGTCATGTGTCAAATATGACAGGAAATGACGTCATGACGTCATACATTACCATGTGATATCAAATTGCGCCAAAATAAATAACATACTGATGACAATTTGTTGTATTGTTCTTATAATTGATCATAAATTCTTGCCCATTGTAATTTCTCCAAAGTGAATTTGATAATAATAACAATAATCGATAACAATAAAAAATAAAGCAATTAAAATAATGACCAAGAAATTGGTCGATACCTGACCTCATTAACAAAACGTCGATATAATAAGACAAAATGACGCATTATTCAGAAAAAATGTTGAAAAATACAAAGTCTTAAAATGAATGACTTACATCGAAATTTTATGGTGATGTTGAGAGTATAAAGACTCAGTTGTGAAAATTTGTCCATTGCTTTATAGAGTCACATTATGTCACCAGAATTAACAATTTAAAAGGCAGAAAAGGTAAGTGATACTGTATCACCTAAGGTTGACCGATATCTATACGGGTGGTCTATAAATATATATTTGTTTATGGGTATTAACATACAATAATTAAAGATGCAAACATTTATTTAATGCTTTCCGTTGGTTTATAAAGAAATATCAGTGAATTAAAACAGTTAAAATTATCGATAATTTTCGCTGTTTACTGTGAAATGACGTCATTTTATTGACGAAATGACGTCATTATCCCAGCTATATTCTTTAGTTAAACTCTTTAACAATGTATATAAACTGTGAAAAAAGCATAAAATAAAAAGAAAATTTGTTGGATTCGGTGGAATATCGATTTTAATTCACTCTTGATCATAGAAAAAATATATTTTCACGAGTGGTGCTATGATCACTCGTGAATTAAAATAGATAATTCACCGAATCCAACAAATATCCTCTATATAAACAAAGATTAAAAATTTGCATTCTTAGCGTAACAATAAATGAGGCTATGCTATAAAAGCTACGAAATATGCTGTTCATCATTAAAGCAGTAAAGCAATATAAGAAAAAGAAAGTGGGGACAATTTATAAAAACGTAGAAACCCCCCACATTTTGCAGGCTGTATAAGAATAAAAATATTTATTATGTACCTGTCTAATGCTTTTAACAAAATACAGGTTGTATCAATCGTTGAAATAAAAAATCCCATATTACGCAACTCGCTGTTCCCAATTCCGTATTACCATACTAGCCGGACTACTTTCTTCGGTCCAGTTAATGACGTCACATAACGCGCACCGAAAATAGGAAACTCCCCATATTAAGCAATATATTACGTAGTACATCATGTGACGTCATTTCTGTGACGAAAAACAATAGTTTTATTTAAACTCTCTGGAATTTAAGGACAGTCGGACGAGGTGTTTTTTAACAGTAAACTATTGGTTTAAAACGAACGAATGCAGAACGTTTTTCAGAGTGTGTTTATCA
>NC_068357.1:50062447-50081087 GCF_020536995.1 Dreissena polymorpha | reverse complement strand
ATAGCATTGAGAAGATTGTTCTCTCATTTTCGAACGTCACCACCATGATTATCTCTCATTAAGTCTGTTCTAAGGTCACTATCACAACAATAAACAAGGCTGTCGGTATCATGGCATTGGTGATCGCCATGCCCACTTTGAAATGTTCCATTGCCTTTGGAAAGCAGACCACTGATCTGGGTCACATCCTGTACCAATTTTCGGCGATTCTAACTTTATCTTGGTGGGTGTTACCGTAGTTGGAGCTGGGTGGGCATTCTTCTCATGGATCTGGAGGGCGGTAGTTAACGCAGCAGCAAATTCTGCCCCCAGGTCCTGTGATTCCCATTCGCAACCGTCAACTGGGCAAGTTAGTTTCAACATTTTCAAATGTTAATATTATATTGTTATTAATATTAATAAATGTAAAAATTGTTAATATGTTAGTAATAATGATTACTGTTAGATTTTCATGTGGACATAAATAAAGTCTCTATCTTCCTCTATATGGATTTATTAATCTTCTAAGGATGTCCACAAAGATCTGGAAGTAGACAAGACATACATATTAATACTTAGTTAAGAACGGCTCTGCACCCTGCAATCCTAGAGTCCCAGCCTGCCCACTTTGACACACATCATGAACTTTGTTGATACGATCTCAACATTATACAGGAAATTTCATTTTAAGATTCAATAAATTAATTTATTTTGAAAGTTGAAAATAGTTTTATTTTGAAGAAACAAATTGAAAAACATATAATTTGAAACACGTGCATGTTTATAACATGCTGTATTAAAAATATGCCACAGGGATAATATAAATGACGGGGCTCTCACCTAAGTGCCCTTTTCTCAAATTAGCACCCTGCCCTCCCTTGCACTTTTCAAATCCTATCTGAAGCAGCGACACTGTGTACCATTATACATGCGTTGCTTTAAATTCTTAACTTCAAACAAGAGCAACACTTTCTTGTAGGCACCCAGAAGATCTATGTGAAGACCTGGGGCTGCTCTCACAACAACTCGGACTCGGAGTATATGGCCGGTCAGCTGGCAGCCTTCGGATACAAGATTGTTGGTATGTTGTGTGTTCTAAAAAAATTGTTATGTGAAGTAAGAGAAAGACATCAATCTTGGAATATCCTGTGTGTTTCAACAATGCATTATATCTAGTTAATTGTACCTGTTTTATTTATTGATTTTGAAAAATTATGAGTAAAATAGACACTTGAACATTAATGCATGAATGAACACAGTTTCAAAATACAGTCGAAATAATACTAGCTACCATACCTTTTAATGAAAAAGTCATACCTCTTGTCTATTCAGATTTTAATTTAATACTGTTTACTACTCATGACTACCTCAGGGTTGGAAACGAAGCCTTTATAACTTGAATCTATTACGAAAGGTTTTGAATGTTATTATATTCTTAAAAGGGACTAGAAACCAGTCAAAATGCGTATCTTAGTGATAAAGATTTATATTTGTATAAATAGCAGTATTTATTCCTGCCTCGTGGGTCTTATGAAAAACCTCTTGTTCTCTTCAGATGACAAAAAGCTTGCCGATCTATGGCTGCTGAACAGCTGTACGGTGAAGAGCCCTGCAGAGGATCACTTCCGTAATGAGATCAATCTAGCCCGGGACCTCAACAAGTACATCGTCATAGCAGGCTGTGTTCCACAGGGACAGCCCAAGGCTGAGTACATGCAGGTAGAGTCTTTGAGATGTGTAGCTTATATGGTTTCAACTGTTTGGGAAGTTCTTTGATTCAAGAGTTATGGACCTTCTCTCAAGGAATTGTAATTGTTGGCTGTGCATGACATCATCAGCTCAAGGTGGAGTATATGCATGTAGAGTCTTTAACATTTGTATCTTATATGGTTTCAACCTTTGAAAGTACTTTGACTCGAGTGTTTTAAAATTTTCCAAATAAACCCAAATTGAAATGTGTTTGAACAAATTGATTTCCTTTCTAAATTCACACTCTACACTCGCCTTTGCTGGATCCACAAATAATGCAGTCTTAAACAGGAAAAGAACTTTTGAATTCAAATACGAACACTTGTTCACTCATTGATTTTATCATGATTTACTTTCACTTTTCTTAATTTTCAAAAAATGGTCTGTACTTGTGGCATCCAATCTAAATTCGGAATGCATTTGCGTAATGTATGGTCTTAGATAAGAATGTGCTGTCCATGCAGGCAATCAGGAATTACACTTTCCCGCTTTTAAGGAATATTTTGTTTTCAAGTAAGTCTCTGCTGAGAGAAAACCCAGTTTAGGCAAGAAGTTTCGTATCTGATTAAACTTATTGGACTGCACTGGCTAATATGGGACGACACAACACACAAGCATTAAGCCCAGTTTCCTAGAATGCAGCGTATAAACACAACCTGAAAGTTTCAAGTACTTGTGAACTGTGAATTATATGATACTCTTTGATATCCAGGGATTGAGTGTGGTCGGAGTGCAGCAGATTGACCGAGTTGTAGAAGTGGTGGAAGAAACACTCAAAGGTAGGTTGTCATGGTAATAAAAATGATGGTGTATTTTCAAATAACCTGAACCAATAATTAACCAAAAAAATCTTGGGAAAAGTTTTGCTATGCTTTTAGAAATTATATTGTTACATATTTATAAATTTGGTACATTAAGGTTATGAAATATTTATTCAGTTTCTGCAACATTTTGATTTAATATGTTATTCTGTTTTGATTTTTATCATGAGATATATTCTTGATATTTTCTTCCAACACCTTCTAAACATTTATTTAAATCACTTATTTGCATTCAGGCCACAGCGTGCGTCTGTTTAAACAGAAAAAATCTGCAGGCAAAAAATAGGTGGAGCGTCACTGAATTTACCAAAAATTCGGAAAAATCCTTTGATAGAGATTATTGCGATAAACACTGGGTAAGTCTGTTCAGAGGACTTGAATTAATAATTGCAAACTTGTATGGCAATGACAAATTTATATTTCCTAATACATGTATAATAATAATATTATATTTTACATTTACATGGAAAGAATTTATAGTGATTTTATGTGGCATATTTTTAAGTGCTTTGTAGAAAGTACATTTAAAATATATATTAGTTTTTTACCATAGTTTAAGTATGTGATAAGGAGCTATTTAACGTTAATGGAATATCATTTAAATTTAATAGGAGCTTAAACAATGTTTCACATATATTGTTGTTCTTTCTTAAAATCTATGGATATATTTAACCAGGTTTTTCGAAGGAAAAAACTGGTTATTAGATTGGCGTATGTTGGCGGGCGGGCTGGCGGTCGGGCGGAACAAGCTTTTCCGGGCAATAACTTTGTTGTTCATTTTGAGATTTTAAAATCATTTGGCACATTTGTTCACCATCATTAGACGGTGTGTCGCGCGAAAGAATTACATTGATATCTCCAAGGTCAAGGTAACACTTTGAGTTCAAAGATCAAAAATGGCCATAAATGAGCTTGTCCGGGCCATAACTATGTCATTCATTGTTAGATTTTAAAATCATTTGGCACATTTGTTCACCATCATTGGATGGTGTGTTGCCACGACTAAAAATAGATTTATTTTGAAACAAAGGGGGTTAATTATTAACAATCAGTTCAGTTTGAGTTCTCTCCCTTTATCAGACTTTTTTCAAATTGAAAACCTGGTTTTGTGAAAATTTTGTCCCTTGTTATATTTTGTGACCACATGTTAAATTGCCTGGAAACGTGCATAAAGCACAACAATGTGGACTCCAAAAAAAGGATATGATGTACATGTTTCTCTGTAATTGAAGCCTTGTTATTTTGCTTATAAGTTTTTTAAATACTAACCAATATATGAGCTGGGTTCTGGGAAAACTGGGCTTAATGCATGTGTATGAAGTGTCTGCACAGGTTAATCTGGGATGACACTTTCCGCTTTCATGTTTTTTACCTTTTAAAGGAAGTCTCTTCTTAGTAAAAATCAAGTTAAGGTGGAAAGTGTCAGGACGACTCTTGATGCACGTGCATTAAGCCCTGTTTTCCCAGAACGGGACTCGTATAATAAACAACAAGTACTAAAATGAGGTTTTAGTCATTTCCAAAGGTGACATTTTGGAATTGTCCTATCTCAGGTGTCTCAACCAGTGTACATACTGCAAGACCAAGCATGCCAGGGGCGAGCTGGGCAGTTACCCGCCTGAGGAAATCGTGGCACGTGGCAAACAGTCCTTCAAAGGTATCTATGAATGATCTCAAGGCATGTGTATTGCAGGTTTATGATACATTAACAAGTTGTAATGTAATTATTTCCCCCACTATAGTAGTGGGTGACATATTGTTTTTGCCCTGTCTGTTGGTTGGTCTGTTGGTTGGTTGGTCTGTTTGCGCCAACTTTAACATTTGCAATAACTTTTGCTATATTGAATATAGCAACTTGATATTTGGCATGCATGTGTATCTCATGGAGCTGCACATTTTGAGTAGTGAAAGGTCAAGGTCATCCTTCAAGGTCAGAGGTCAAATATTTGCCAAAATCGCTCATTTTATGAATACTTTTGCAATATTGAAGATAGCAACTTGATATTTGGCATGCATGTGTATCTCATGGAGCTGCACATTTTGAGTGGTGAAAGGTCAAGGTCAAGGTCATCTTTCAAGGTCAGAGGTCAAATATATGTGGCCCAAATGCTTATTTTATGAATACTTTTGAAATATTGAAGATAGCAACTTGATATTTGGCATGCATGTGTATCTCATGGAGCTGCACAATTTGAGTGGTGAAAGGTCAAGGTCATCCTTCAAGGTCAGAGGTCAAATATATGTGGTCCAAATGGCTTATTTTATGAATACCTTTGCAATATTGAAGATAGCAACTTGATATTTGGCATGCATGTGTATCTCATGGAGCTGCACATTTTGAGTGTTGAAAGGTCAAGGTCATCCTTCAAGGTCAAATATATGGGTCAAAATTGCTCATGTAATGTCACTTTTGCAATATTGAAGCTAGCAATTTTATATTTTGAAATGCATGTGTATCTCATGGAGCTGCACATTCTGAGTGGTGAAGGGTCAAGGTCATCCTTCAAGGTCAAACGTCATATAGGGGGACATTGTGTTTCACAAACGCATCTTGTTTTTCTAATGCAATTCTTACATGGTATGCATATATGCGTGAGGTCCCTGCCTTTACGAGAAGGGACACCTGTGACTTTAACAGTTATAGAGTGTTAAGTGTAAAAGTGACTTAAACAGTTATAGAGTGCCAATGGGACAAGTGACTTAAACAGTTATAGAGTGCCAACTAGACAAGTTACTTGAAAAGTTATAAAGTGCCAACTGGACAAGTGACTTTAACAGTTATCAACTGCCAACTGGATAAATGACTTAACAGTTATAGAGTGCCTAATGAACAAGTTACTTGAAACGTTTAAAAGTGCCAACTGGACAAGTGACTTAAAAGTATAGAGTGCCAACTGGACAAGTGACTAACAGTTATAGAGTGCCAACTAGACAAGTAACTTAAAAGTTATAGAGTGCCAACTGACCATGTGACTAACAGTTATAGAGTGCCAACTGGACAAGTGACTTTAACAGCTATAGAGTGCCAACTGGACAAGTGACTAACAGTTATAGAGTGCCAACAGGACAAGTGACTAACAGTTATAGAGTGCCAACTGGACAGTGACTTTAACAGTTATAGAGTGCCAACTGGACAAGTGACTAACAGTTATAGAGTGCCAACTGGACAAGTGACTTTAACAGTTATAGAGTGCCAACTGGACAAGTGACTTGAACAGTTATAGAGTGCCAACTAGACAAGTTACTTAAAAGTTATAGAGTGCCAACTGGACAGGTGACTTTAACAGTTATAGAGTGCAAACTTGACAAGTTACTAACAGTTATAGAGTGCCAAGTGGACAAGTGGCTAACAGATATAGAGTGCATACTGGACATGTGACTTTAACAGTTATAGACAGGGATCATATTTTTTTGGTTTTGTCGGTCCTAGACCGATTGGGGTCATGAAAGACCGATTGAAAATCCCAAAGAGTCGGTCCGATTCTGTTTGCTATTAAAATTCCAATGTCATGAAATCGATTACACAGTGTACATGCTAACACACCCTAATGACATTCTTATCTCGATAAGGTGTGATAAACCATTCGCTGCTGTCTCTAAACCGTTCAGGACCGTTTATTGCACGTCAGACCAAGAATCAAAAACTTGTGAATAGCGGATTAAAGACGCATCCGAAAAGACGCGTTTGAATGCACGCGCTGTAACAAAACATGCCGATACATTTTCCACCAGCGTAATAATCTGTTAATATGATTATGAATGAAAGTCGCGGATCTGATCGACAGAACAGCCTAAAGTTATTTTTATGGGCGGAACTTCACATAAAATAGTACACAAAGAAAATATTATACATTGAATAAATCTTTAGTAAAACCGTGTTAGAATCGAAATAATTCGTGTACTTTATACTTTATTGTTAAATAACTCACGACCGGAAAATAAGATGCGTGGTTTCAAATGCTTCGCTCTCATGATTAAATCCCTACGCATCTAAACTCTCGGCCGTGGGTTATTTGACAACAAATTGTTTCTTATTATTTGGTTTGTTGTTGTCAGTAGCCAACCTACGCACAGACATTTGTTTGGTTCAGTGCATGTTTGTAAGCTTTGTCGACAACAATTTAAAACATCGGTATAGACTTACAAAGATTAATAATATTGTTAACGATGAAAAAAGTCTGATAAAACAGCACACGAAACAACAATGAAATACCAAATGATAAAACCAGTTGAGAAAACTCGTTCCGTTTAAAAAATGAATAAGGAAATTTTACTTGTACATGTATTATACCACCTTGAATGGCAAAACCAATGGTATATATTTTAACGTAATTTGTCATGATTTCGGATATACATTTTCGGATACTTTTCCCCATTTATATCCGGACCGATTGATGTTGCGGGAAAATATGATCCCTGGTTATAGAGTGCAAACTGACAAGTGACTTTAACAGTTATAGAGTGCGAACTAGACAAGAGACTTTTAAAGTTACAGATTACTGACTTTAAAATGGACTTTAACAGTTATAGATTGGCAACTGTACATATTATTTTTAAAGTTATAGAGTGCTTACTTGAAAAGTGACTTTAAAAGTTATAGCGTCCCAACTGTGGACAAGTGAATAGTTATAGAGTGCAGACTGGACAAGTGACTTTAAATTTATAGAGTGCCAAGTGGAACAGTGGAACAGTGACTTTAACAGTTGTAGATTGCAAACTGGACAACTGACTTTAAAAGTTATAGAGTGCCAACTGGACAAGTGACTTAAAAAGTTATAGAGTGCCAACTGGACAAGTGACTTTAAAAGTTTTAGAGCGCCAACTGGACAATTGACTTAAAAAGTTAGAGAGTGCCAACTAGCATGTGACTTGAAAAGTCATAGAGTGCCAACTGGTTAAGTGACTTAAAAAGTTATTAAGTGCCGACTGAACAAGTGACTTTGAAAGTTATAAATTACTTTCTTGAAAAGTGACTTTAAAAGTTATAAAAGGCAAACAGGACAAATAAATTTAAAAATTGTAGGAAACAAACTGAAAAATTGACCATAAAAGTCCAGGTAACAAACTAGTCAAGCGAATGAATTTTATTGCCCCCCTTCGAAAAAGAGGGGGTATATTGTTTTGCACATGTCGGTTGGGTCAGTCGGTCGGCTTATGCCTAGGATCATGAAACTTCATAGGTACATTGATTGCATGACTGGCAGATGACCCCTATTGATTTTCAGGTCACTAGGTCAAAGGTCAAGGTCACGGTGACTCGAACCAGTAAAATGGTTCCGGATGATTAACTCAAGAACGCTTACGCCTAGGAATCATGAAACTTCATAGGTACATTGATCATTACTGCAGAGGACCCCTATTGATTTTCAGGTCACTAGGTCAAAGGTCAAGGTCACGGTGACTCGAACCAGTAATAATGGTTGTCCGGATTATAACTCCAGACGCTTAGCCTAGGATCATGACACTTCATAGGTACATTAGATCATGACTTGCAGATGAAGCCGTATTGATTTCAGGTCACTAGGTCAAAAGTCAGGTCACGGTTACTCGAACCAGTAAAATGGTTTCCGGCTGATAACGCAAGAACGCTTATGCCTAGGATCATGAACTTCAAAGGTACATTGATCATGACTCACAAATGACCCCTATTGATTTTCAGGGTCCTAGGTCAAAGGTCAAGGTCGCAGTGACTTGACACATTAAAATGGTTTCCGAATGATTACTCAAGAAAGCTTTACGCCTAGGATCATGAAACTTCATAGGTACATTGATCATGGACTCGCAGATTGACCCCTATTGATGTTTCAGGTCACTAGGTCAAAGGGCAAGGTCACAGTGACAAAAAACGTATTCACACAATGGCTGCCACTACAACTGGCAGCCATTGGTGGGCATGCATGTTTACAAACAGCCCTGGTTTTTTGGGCGTAAAGGGAAAAAAAAGGACTGTAAATAGGGTCCATCTGGACAAGTGACTTAAAAGTTATATTGCATAAACTCTATCTATAATGCCCTCTTGCGGGGTTCAAAAAACTTGGCAAAAGGAGGGCTTGACGGAGAAATCGTGTATTACAATGCGATTCTCGTGCCGTTCAAGCCCTGTAATGTGTTTTCATATCCATAATCTGGTGCACGCGCAGTTACTTCCCTTCTTCAGACTTTGCAACTTTCCAAGCATAAATGGGGAACTGGAATAAGCACCAGTTTCCCTCATGCATGCAGGGATAATGACTATTTTAATCCCACTTTCAAGTTATACCATCTGCAACTTTCTTGACAACCTTATGTTATTGGCAACGTCAATGAAGTTTAGGTTATTTACTCAACACTTTCAAAAGACTATGCTGTAAATGTAAGTGTTTATGTACCTTCAACTTTCCTGCTGTAAATTCCCAAAATAATTCCTCATTTCTTACTTTGGCCGCGGCTGCATGTGACTATGCATTAATCCACTGCTTTAAACACATTTTAAGGTAAAAAACTGCCTATCGGAAGGTAAAGCCTCGTCATTTCGGATGATGACCAAGCCAGGCATATGTAAAACACAACCTTGAACTGTATTGAAATAATCAAATTATTTTGTCGATGTCGAATGAACAAAACATATTGTTTTCAATGTTATTATTTTGGTATGTGTGATTTGTTTATGCAATAATAGCGAAAATACACATTTTCTCGGACATGATCATCTGCGGGCGCTCTCAAAATCCGTTCCTGCCCTCATGCTGCGCACTCGGGCAGGAACGGATTTTTCGAGCGCCCGCAGATGATCATGTCCTGGAAAATGGGTATTATCCCTATATACGGCACTAACTGGACAAATAACCATGAAAGTTAATGGGCACTGACTGAACAAGTGACTGAAAGTTTATAGGTCCTCAACATGTACAAGTGACTTAAAAAGTTATAGGTTTCCAACTTGACAAGTGATTAAAAATTTAATGCCAAACCTTGCATTTGTTAATACCCCAGGTAAGATAAGCGAGTATCATGCATATGCTAATAATTGCAAGCTTCTTTTGTCTAGAGGGTGTAGTGGAGATATGGCTCACGTCTGAAGACCTTGGGGCATAATGGACAGACATTGGTGGTGACCTGCCTCAGTTACTATGGCAACTGGTGGACGTGATTCCAGAAGGTGCTAGAATGCGACTGGAATGACCAACCCTCCATATATCTTGGAACATTTGCCAGTAGTATTTGCGAGGGATGTGTTGTATAAGTTTTCATGATATTAATAATATGAGACCCTTTCTGAGAGAAACTGGAATGCTTGTGCGTAAAGTGTCATCCCAGATTAGCTTGTGCAGTCCGCACAGGCTAATCAGGGACAACACTTTCCGCTTTTATGACATTAAAAAAAAAATGAAGTCCCTTCTTAGCAAAAATCCAATTTTAGGCGGAAAGTGTCGTTCCCTGATTCGCCTGTGCGGACTGCACAGGCTATTCTGTACGACACGTTATGCACATGCATTATGCCCAGTTTTCTCAGAACATGACTCATATGTATTTGGTAGGGGATGTTGGTCATGAATCCATTCTACTACCTTCTTACCTTATCTCTGATTCAGTAGGGGAGTTGTCTGTTACTGGCATAGGTATGGGCAACTAGGCACTGGACAACCAGCTTAGGGGAGTTGTCTGTTACTGGCATAGGTATGGGCACTAGGCACTGGACAACCAGCTTAGGGGATTTGTCTGTTACTGGCATAGTATGAGCACTAGGCACTGGACAACCAGCTTACCCTGGAAAAAGTGTGACTTTGTTTACCGCCAGCCATGATAAGACTGAAATACTGTTGAAATCAGCAGAAAAAAAGGATCAGCTAAATTTTTGGCTACAACTGTTTCTTTATGAGGGTATCTGAAAGTAAAGCTATAAATACCATCTGTTGTTTTCCTAGGAGATGGCTAAGATCCTGTCCCACCCCAGGGTGTACTCGTTCCTGCACGTCCCCGTCCAGTCCGGCTCTGACAGCGTGCTGGCCGATATGAAGAGGGAGTACTGCCAGGCAGACTTCAGACAGGTGGCAGACTACCTCAAACAACAGTAAGGGTGCCTTACTCTGGCAATAGTCATGACTAAAAGAATATGTGTTTGAATTTTTTCTGGTGGCGGATCGGTAAATTGTGCATTTTTAGGTCTTCTATTCTGATTAGTCTTTGTCCATCATGGGTCCGTGTGTTGTAAACTTATAGCTCGTTACCACTCAGAAGGCAAGATATTTATCCATTCTTGATAAAACTTCGTAATAATTTTTTATCCTGACTATATCTGGTCCAAGTTCTTATATTTGTCATGTTTGTCTTACTAGGTAATGAGGTGAAAGCCTGAAATGTCAAATATAAATTAAAATTATATATACCTCATTCTTTATATACCTTAAAATATGGAAAAGACACTTTTTCCTAATATCCACCTCAGAGTGCCAGGTGTCAACATAGCCACAGACGTGATCTGTGGCTTCCCCACGGAGACAGAGGCAGACTTTTCTGAGACGTTACGTCTCGTGAGTGACTACAAGTTCCCTAGCTTATTCATCAACCAGTTCTTCCCACGCCCTGGCACCCCCGCTGCTAACATGAAGCGGATACCTGCTAATGAGGTGGGTGTGGCAGGCGATTGAGCAATACCTACTTTCTTTTCACCTTATGCTGCTTAGAAACGTTTTTGAGGCGTTTGTAAGTCCCGGACAAAATCAATTTAAATCAAGACATTTTCTAACTGGATTAAAGTTTTTCAGGCTTTATATCAAAACCTGAGATACTGATGAGCAGAAAACAGCATTAAACCTGAACCACTGCCAGTTACTCGTAGGTTCTGGTTTTATACTGGTTGCATATAGACAAGTTCACTTTGCTCTTGAGTGGAAAATGTAAAGTTACTTGAGGGTCTGTGATGTCATTTGGACGGTCAATTCAGACATTGTGTGTTTGGATTCCAGCCTTGCACATGAAATTATGATGTCAAATATAGGCATATATTTGGTCCTTTCTATCATCTGTATGTCCATCAGTCAGTTTTCAGTCTATACAACCGGATGTGGCAATGATGAGTTCTGATTATTCTGTGCTTTGATTTAATTTGGTTTATTAGTGAAGGTCAATGTTAGGAATAAACATAACCTTTTAATACCAGAGGTCAAATTTCAGGTCACTGTTAATTAAAATACAAGACCTTATTGTATATTATCTCAAAAGTTACATAAGATATAATCATGGATCTCGGTGTACACAGACTTCCCTTTAGTCCTTACCTCGATCTATCTCACACTGCGGTTTAATTATATATTGCACGACTTTGTCTTTTTAGAAATGTCATTTCTCCAACCAATATCTATCTATATCTATATACAGAGGTTTCTCCTTATTAAATTTACTTTTGCCAAACCTACGTTAGCTTAACTGAAGTTTTAACTCATTTCAGGTTCTTTACTATAGGTACGATAAAAGCTTTATAATTGTCAGCAATTTTTTTCAAATGTTCATGTACATAGCACTATAAATGTGCTGCAGGGATCTTCTTTTCGTCTTTTTAGGTAAAGGAGAGAACAAAGCTGATATCAAAGCTGTTCCAGTCGTATCTGCCATATGAACACAAGGTACACCATTCATTTTTAAGGTGTCCCATGGCTTTAAAGTATTTTTTAACCAAAAAACCTGTGGCAAAAGTTTGGTCACTTTCGGCTATTTTCTTGTTTTTTATGCCCCCGGTAGGGTGGCATATAGCAGTTGAACTGTCCGTCAGTCAGTATGTCAGTCTGTCCGTCCGTCCGTCCAAAAAAACTTTAACATTGGCCATAACTTTTTAAATATTGAAGATAGCACCTTGATATTTGGCATGCATGTGTATCTCATGGAGCTGCACATTTTGAGTGGTAAAATTTCAAGGTGAACATCATCCTTCAAGGTCTAGGGTCGAAAAAACAAAGTCAAGGTAAGTAATAAGCTTAAAATGGACATAGTTATCTGACCTGCCCACGAATATATTTTTGTTAAATAAATCAAAGCGGCGCAGTAGGCAGCATTGTGTTTCTGACAAACACATTGTGGAAAAAGGTCAAGGTCATCCTTTTCGGTCTACGGTAAAAAAAACAGATATAAGGGAAGTAATAGCTTTAAAAAGGGAGAAAATTATTTAATATTGAACATAGCCACTTTATATATTTGGCATGCATGTGTATCTCATGGAGCTGCACATTTCGAGTGGTGAATCTACAGTCACGGTATTGGCTTTTATTATTTGCTACTAAAAATAGAAATTTGTTACAGACAATTATTTTCAAGGGAAGTAATTTATAAATTATAAATATCATATTATATATTTCCTTACCAAGAATTGAAGTTCTTTTCACAGTTACTGTACAGATTAATTATTTTGATTATTTATAACCCAAATGATTGATTTTTCAAATATTTTTTTAATGATATAATTATAATTTCTTTGATGTTCATTACATAACTGTGGACTTATGTCCATAGATACATGATAAATAGAAATTTTATTTCAATGCGGCGCAGTAGGGGGCATTGTGTTTCTGACAAACACATCTCTTGTATGAAGAAAAAGTTGCAGCCAAATAGAATTTTCTGTAGCAAAATTTTTCCACGTGTAGCAATTTGGCGAATGGCAGAGCAATCCCTGATTTCGTTTCATTGAAGGTTTTAAATTGCAGTTTTGAAAACTTTGCTTATTTTAACCTAAAAGTTCAGATGTTGAGAAAGTGATGGCATTTCTTGTTTTGAAAATGTCAGACCTTCTGATGGCTTTATTTGTGCAACTTATATCTGCAAAAAACACGATGTCTTGAATTGTTCTACTGTGGGCAAACCTGTTCTTGAGTAGTTAAAAACATTACTTTAATGTTTGAGTTATTATTTTTGTTTCAGCTCGGTGAAGTGCAGGATGTTCTAGTGACAGAAATATCTCATGATAAGAAGTATTACGTTGGACACAACAAGTTCTATGATCAGGTAACATGAACTGCAGTGCTAATTATTTGATGTATTTGTTAGAAGAGTTTCAAAAATAACTTCATGAAGAGCTAGAGTAAATGAACCATGAATCTTTTTTATCAAAACATCTTTTAAGGGAATGCATCCCTACCAGTGACCATCCTTTTTGTCTTCGTGTCGCAGTCTATATTCGCCCCATTGGTGCAAAAGGTACATGTGCCAATTAATTTCAATGTCACATGGTACCTTGTGCCAATTAATTTCAATGTCACATGGTACCTTGTGCCAATAAATTTCAATGTCACATGGTACCTTGTGCCAATTAATTTCAATGTCACATGGTACCTTGTGCCAATTAATTTCAATGTCACATGGTACCTTTTTGCACCAATCATGAGGTAAAGGGTTTTATCCCCACTCTGGTAGCATTCTCTGGATTTCCTCTAAGAGGCATTGATTGCTGGTTCTTCTGAAGAGTAAAGCTTATGACGCAATTTAGGTAAGATAAATGAGCCTTACTCTGCATATAGTTGTCCCAGATTAGCCTGTGAAGTCTGCACAGGCTAATATGGGAAGACCCTTTCTGTCTTTACTGGATTTTCCCAGATACTTCCTTTCAACCAAAAATTTCATAAAAGCGTAAAGGGTCTTCCCTATTTAGCCTGTGTTGACTACACAGGCTAATCTGGGACAACACCTTACAAACATGCACTAAACCCTCGTTTTCAATAGTGAGGCTCAAATACGTTTAAACTTTAAAAAGTGCGCATTTGTTTTCACCCAGGTGCTGGTCCCAATGGACAAGAATTTAATGGGTAAGATGGTTACCGTGGAGATTACAGAGACTGGCAAGCACTTCATGAAGTGTAACCTGGTTGAAGAAGGCCGGGCACGCAGACCCCAAGATGTCCCTGCACCACTGCCCCAGGGTCAGGTATCTGGGGTCAACAGAACCCAGGTTAGCTCTGACTTGCTGCCAAAGAGTCAAGCTCCAGGGGTCAACACGGTGAGATTCTCTTGCCTTGCACAGCTTTTTTTGAAAACTATTTTTTTTCCTCTCGAAAATGAATAGTTAAATAATCTGTGTTCTGGGAATGCTAGGCTAAATGTATGTGTGTAAAGCGTCATTTAAGAATAGCCTCTGCATTCAGCTTTTATGGAATTTTTTATTCAAAGGAAATCTCTATCAAATAAAATTCCAATATAAGTAGAAAATGTCGTATCTGTTTATCCTGTTTAGACTGACCTAATCTGAGACGACATTTCATGCATATTCATTTCTCAGAATGAGGCTATAATAACACACTGCTGTGTGCTATCAATGCAGGAATAACAAAACTGCTGTGTGCTATCAATGCAGTAATAACAAACTGCTGTGTGCTATCAATGCAGTAATAACAAACTGCTGTGTGCTATCAATGCAGTAATAACAAACTGATTTGTGCTATCAATGCAGTAATAACAAACTGATGTGTGCTATCAACGCAGTAATAACAAACTGCTGTGTGCTATCAATGCAGTAATAACAAACTGATGTGTGCTATCAATGCAGTAATAACAACTGCTGTGTGCTATCAATGCAGTAATAACAAACTGCTGTGTGCCATCAATGCAGTAATAACAAACTGCTGTGTGCCATCTATGCAGTAATAACAAACTGCTGTGTGCCATCAATGCAGTAATAACAAACTTCTGCGTGCTATCAATGCAGTAATAACAACTGCTGTGTGCTATCAATGCAGTAATAACAAACTGATGTGTGCTATCAATGCAGTAATAACAAACTGCTGTGTGCTATCAATGCAGTTATAACAAACTGCTGTGTGCTATCAATGCAGTAATAACAAACTGCTGTGTGATATCAATGCAGTAATAACAAACTGCTGTGTGCTATCAATGCAGTAATAACAAACTGCTGTGTGCTATCAATGCAGTTATAACAAACTGCTGCGTGCTATCAATGCAGTAATAACAAACTGCTGTGTGCTATCAATGCAGTAATAACAAACTGATGTGTGCTATCAATGCAGTAATAACAAACTGCTGTGTGCTATCAATGCAGTTATAACAAACTGCTGTGTGCTATCAATGCAGTAATAACAAACTGCTGTGTGATATCAATGCAGTAATAACAAACTGCTGTGTGCTATCAATGCAGTAATAACAAACTGCTGTGTGCTATCAATGCAGTAATAACAAACTGCTGTGTGCTATCAATGCAGTAATAACAAACTGCTGTGTGCTATCCATGCAGTAATAACAAACTGATGTGTGCTATCAATGCAGATTCCCCTGGTTGGTACTTTTCAACCCACCTACTGTAAAACCATTAAATTTCGTGTGGTACGAATTTTCGTGGATTTCGTTGTTCCGCTGAACCACGAATTCAAGTACCAACGATTATTTTTACATTTTTAATCCGAAATCGGTCCTTTCCGAATGTCATTGCCGACATTTTTCTATTGTTTTCGGTTATCTGAGATATTTGATTGAGATATGCTAGGTAATACAATACGTTGTTTTCTTGATAAGTGTTTGGGTAATAATACTTTTTAAATCAAACATGGAAATTAAACTGTACATCAACGATTGTTCTCTTTTACGTTCAAATTAACAGTTTGCAGATTTATCACATATGTCAATTAGTGCCAATTAAAGTTAAAAGAGACATAACGGTTTTCACACCTGTATTTTCGGGACCTTATTACTCAATTGTTACTACTAGGGGACCGATTGAGCAGAGAATTGCAAATATTGTCAAAACAACATTGATGGCAATTAGCGAGCGGGGACCCACAAGATCGACGCTTATTGGCTCTTATCGACAATTATCGGCAACACTTTCATGCTTCAGTGCACATTGATCACAAGCCATGCTGTCAACACACATTAGCAGATTATTCTTCGTTATTACTCTGGTTGTTTTAAGAAAAGTTTAATTATTATGACTGTCTATCTTCCCTGAAAATTTGAAATACACGAAATTACGTTTCAACGAATTAGTTGTTTTTTATTAAACCACGAAATTTCATACCGACGAATTTCTATACGTTTACAGTAATAATCATATTCATCCCAAAAGGTCTAAGGTTGGGTTATATGGGTGGATATAGAATACACATATTATTGTATAAATCACATTTTTTTTGGTAAAAGTAACAAGATATTTAGTACGTGGTATTGACATGATAGCTGAAATGGTCAATTCTAGTTAACCAAGATGTAAGTTATTTGAAATATTCCACAAAACTTTAATATCCCCCGCCAAAGGCGGAGGGATATAGAATTGGCATTTTACACCCGTCATTCAAGCCTGTCACAAAATTTTGAAATTGGTGGGAGATATATATTCAATGAATTTGCTTTTTATGCCCCCCTTTGAAGAATTGCTTTGCTCATGTCGGTCGGTGGGTCGGTTGGTCGGTCCGTCCACCAGGTGGTTTCCGGATGATAACTCAAGAACGCTAGGATCATGAAACTTCATAGGTACATTGATCAAGACTCACAGATGACCCCTATTGATTTTGAGGTCACTAGGTCAAAGGTCAAGGTCACAGGTGAAGGTCACAGTTACTGGAAATATGCATTTTAAGGATTTAGCATGGTTCAAACAAGGGAAACAACTACCGTTATGCATGTTCTTTTTATTACAGCATTTGCCTCCCTTTAATTCATTTAAAATCACATTTTTAAAGCAGAGATTCCAAATCTGACCTGTAAATGAGCCCCATATTTACTGCCAGTGCTAGGTTACCTTTTCCCATTTGATCATTCTTAAGTATTGGTATTGTAATGCTGCTGCTATGCTACTGCTACTGCTACTACTACTACTAACTACTACTACTACTACTACTACTACTACTACTACTACTACTACTACTACTACTACTCTACACAACAACTACTACTACGACTACTACTACTACTACTACTACTACTACTACCACCACTACTACGACTACTACTACTACTACTACTACTACTCTTACTACTACTACTACTACTACTACTTCTACTACTACTACTACTACTACTTCTACTCTAACTACTACTACTACTACTACTACTACTACTACTACTACTACTACTACTACTACTACTACTACTGCACCACCACACCACCACCATCACCACCACCACAACCACCACCACCACCCCTTCGAAGAAGAGGGGGTATATTGCTTAGCTCATGTCGGTCGGTCGGTGGGACGGTCCGTCCACCAGGTGGTTTCCAGATGATAACTCAAGAACGCTTGGGGCTAGGATCATGAAACTTCATAGGTGCATTGATCATGACTCGCAGATGACCCCTATTGATTTTTAGGTCACTAGGCAGGGCTTTTTTTCCTCCTTTGGGACCCGCCGAAAATCGGCCCTTTCCCCGCGGATTTTTGTTCCCCTCAGCAGGTAAATTTTCCCTCAGACTTCATTTTTTCCCCTAAAAAAAAAAATAAAAATAAAATTAAACTTTAAATACACAAGTTAACCTGATCCAGTGTAGAAAATATAGCATATTGCATAATAAGATTATCTGTTGCCTTGAATTTGTTTTTAAAAACAGCAAAATATGTTGAATAGATTAATTAAGACTATCCTTATTTCTAGGGCTGTCACGATACGCCGTGAGCGTACCGCGGTATATCGTGGTACAGCAACAATGTATCGCGGTACGTACCGCGATATTTTACAGAATATGTATCTGTGAAGAAAACAGCAGAATAACAAGTTTTACAAACTTTATTAAACTCAATAATCAGAAAACACTGGTATCATAGTATGACTAGAAACTGTAAAAGAAACTGTAATAAACTTGATAGAAGTAGTCATTGTTATTGTTATTGTTATTCGCGTCTTTTTCTAAAATGTCCGCAATGTTGTTTGCAATAGCTGTGACTACGATCTGTGTAAATCGAACGCTTCAAGGGCATGTTTAAAATGTGGAGTCAGCAGGCCCAGTATTGAAAATCCGTAGCGTTCTGACTCCTCCTCGACTTATTCAGAATCTTAAGATAACATGATTCTGAAGTGCCATGCTTTGAACGATCTATATACAAAAGAAAGAAAATAAGAAATAGAATAAATATCTTTTGGATAATTATGAACTTATTTGCAAAGGAAATCTGTCCCAAGTTCCA